>NC_134216.1:31025000-31140000 GCF_965140235.1 Caretta caretta
GCTGCTTTTTCCTGATCAGTTTCTACCTTGCTTTACCCTAACATCTACGTTGTCCAAAGATTTGGCTTTTTTCTGGGCCCATCTAAAAATTACTGGATTGCTATTAAGAAATAATTTGCAACCTTCTATCTGAAAAGCCAAAATATTTTTTTAGTTTTAAAAAAACCCACAAAAATCATTTTTGATCATGGGTACGTATTAAGAACAAAAATGACAAAGGTAAATTAATATATATAATATGGGACTACATAGAAGGACTATACAGTGTGTGTTTTCTGTGTACCAAGCCCAGTAATGTACTGTAAGACACTACAGCAAAACACCTATTAATGAGATATATTTGAAAGAATGGTTATTCTGTGCAACTAACCACCAACTACGTCCTGTTACTGCAACCTCTCAATCAAATAAAATACATTTTCCATTTTTTAGCACATATAGTTTTATGTCCTGTTAGGCAAAGGATGCTACATATTTCAATAATTTTTCTTTACATTCAGAAATCTGTAATCTTGCTCTAAGCAGCATATGAATTTACAAACTGTAGTTTCACAAAATACATTGAAATTGCTACATTTCTTCATTTTTATTTTAAAGTATATTAATAGTTTCAATAGCCCAGTGTTGCTATTGGGCACCTCTAAGATGTCATAGCAATCTTTGTTCACTGGTCTATTTAGAGTAAAGAAGGATGTTAATTATGGCTTATCCTTTGTAGTGTAACAAGTACTTTTTACTAATCCAGCACTGTAAAATTAAAAAAAAAAATGCCCCCCTATTTTCCATAAAACAATTCTAGACAGCAAGGGTAGTATGTTGCTTGGGCTAAGGCAGGGCTGTTAGCTAAATTAAGCCATTGTGACTCAAAATCCTCCTTTAATAAGGTTCATGCTGTCTACAACTTCATCATTTTCTGCTGAATGATAATTACTTTATTCAATCATGTTCAAGGTTTTAGTGAAAGCTAGCATTGATTGATTAACTTCAATTACCATGCTTACATTTGCATAGATAAAAACTGCTTTTCAATTTGTGAGTGGCACGCCAGTGGAAACCCTGCGCTGATATTTGCATTTCAATGTGAACAGTGAAGAATAAAGGTGGAAGAGAGGTCTGATCAGTGCTAAGCCCTTTCTGCTTCAGTGCTCAAGCATTTTTCCATAAACACTCTTGTTATGATGTTAGTTTGTTCAAACCACTCTGAGGTAACTGAGGGAGCCTCCTGTTTACAAGCTTGCATGACAATTTTAAGGGAATGGAGTGAGGAAAGCTGAAGTCAAGGCTTCCAACAGGCAGAAGGTTTTATGCCAAGTAAATAAAACAGAAAAATTCTTCCTCTGATGCTACAGTGGAAGTCTAAAATCCTGTAATATTCCTTGAAAAGCGGCCATTTCAGCTACTGATTGAGACTCCAGACTTTGACTTCACTCAGTCAGTGCTGTTTTCATGTAGAAGTCTGGTGACTTAATGAATGAAATGCTTGCTTCCTGTGTGTCCGACTACTGATTATGTCAAAGTCAAAGTCCTGACAGACAAACTTGAGACCTGCCTCTTGATCCCAAGGGGCTGTTCCATCTTGCAAAGCTGTTATAAATTGGCAGTGCAATGGTGTCATAAATATAAAGGGAAGGCTAACCACTTTTAAATCCCTCCTGGACAGAGGAAAAAACCCTTTCACCTGTAAAGGGTTAAGAAGCTAAAGATAACCTCGCTGGCACCTGACCAAAATGACCAATGAGGAAACAAGATACTTTCATAGCGGGGGGGGGGGGGGGGCAGAAAACAAAAGCGTTCTCTCTGTCTGTGTGTTGTTTTTGCCTGGACCAGAGCAGGAATGCAGGTTAGAACTCCTGTAAAGGGCTAGTAAGCAATCTAGTTAGTTATGCGTTAGATTCTGTTTTGTTTAAATGGGTGATAAAATAAGTTGTGCTGAATGGAATGTATATTCCTGTTTTTGTGTCTTTTTGTAACTTAAGGTTTTGCCTAGAGGGATTCTCTGTTTTGAATCTGATTACCCTGTAAGGTATTTACCATCCTGATTTTGCAGAGGTGATTCTTTTACTTCAATTCAAATTCTTCTTTTAAGAACCTGATTGCTTTTTCATTGTTCTTAAGATCCAAGGGTTTGGGTCTCTGTTCACCTATGCAGATTGGTGAGGATTTTTATCAAGCTTTTCCCAGGAAAGGGGGTGTAGGGTTTGGGAGGATTTGGGGGGAAAAGATGTTTCCAAGCGGGCTCTTTCCCTCTTATATATTTGTTAGATGCTCGGTGGTGGCAGCAATAAAGTCCAAGGGCAAAAGGTAAAATAGTTTGTACCTTGGGGAAGTTTTAACCTAAGCTGGTAAAAATAAGCTTAGGGGGTTTTTCATGCAGGTCCCCACATCTGTGCCCTAGAGTTCAGAGTGGGGAAGGAACCTTGACAAATGGTATGGACAAAACTAGACTTGCTTCATGTTCAACCACCCCAACTTCTAAAGAGTGTGGCCTGCTGTGCTTAAAGGATTAGATTTCTTGGGGCTGTTCCTTAGTTTTCTCTTCTGTTAGTGCTTAGCTGAAGTGCAGCATGACTCTCCTTTTTGTATCAAGAAATGGCAAAGATCTCTATAAATCTCAATATTACATTCAATCACCTCTTAATCCTTATGACACTGGCTTTTTTCCACCTTGTCAATCAAATGAATGGTGTGGAAGTTTGCCTTTCTGTAGAATCTGCCTCCAATGGGGATAAAGCTTTTTCAATCACTGCTCCATTTAATAACCCAATGGGAGTGTTATCCATGGAGAGCCCACACCTCTGGAACTTGCTTTGTCTGGCAGCCTGCCACAGCCCAGATGCCAAGGTAAAGGAAGCAGTTTTAAAATCAGCAAGTTAAAAAAAAATCAGCTATTTACATGATCTGAAATCCAGCAGCTGCGCTAAAGAGATGTCGTCAGTTCAAAGAAAGGGGTGGGGAAACTGTCATTTCTCAGATTCTCAATTTCAGGAGCATGCCACAAAATATATTCTGTCTTTATTGGGTCAAATTTGAAGCGCCTATGTTTAAATTTCCCTACAATCCCTGCTCTCTGAAATCAAGTAATTTAGAAGGGAATAAAGATTACAGGCTTACTGAAAGCTCTACAGTGAAAGGACTGCTTTAAATTGTGTATTGTGCTGCTCTGAGCACATGGCCAAGACCAAATGATAATATGGAAAAACTGCCAGAAAAAGAGGGCTTAATGCTGAGCTCATTCACCCAAGGGCTAACTTGATTAAAGTCAATAGAGTCACATCTGGGCAAAGCCAGCGTAAGTGAAATCTGATTCAAGTCTTTCTCATTCTTACTTCCTCTGAGACTTTCAGGAATCTTGTGTCCATTCTTCCTTCCTCAACAATACTAACTAACCACCACACTGATATATGTACTACCTTTGTAAACTACATAAAATGTAGCAGGATATTCCAAACTTTAATATGACATGTTTACAGAAATTACCTTTTTGCATCTCATTTGAGTTACCTCAGACAAATCAGGAGAAATGCATATTCTCTGAATCGCTTAACACATTGTTTTTTCTGTTCAGTGTCATCAACATTCCATCTTCATCTATAACAAAAAGAAAACATGAGGCTATGATAATGATGCTGTTTCAGGACCAATAGAGTCTGATTATAGCCTTGTTTCTCAATCGCTGGCATGTTCTTGGCTACTACAAACAAAAGCCAAGTGTCATCAGATTTTCCCTACTGTCCTAGTTCTTGAGGATGTGGGCTGTGCCGGGGCAGAAGAGATACAAAGGGAAGACATGCTGGATATGCAGATTTATGGACATGCAAAAAATTCCATAATCCTTTGTAGTATCTAATTCTGGCCTTCTCAATGAGTTCATTATTAATTATTTATTTTCCTGTCAAAATGCGTTATAGCACTGAACAACTTATCTTAGCAAGCACTTATTGTATGGGATGTTAGCCCTACTGTATGACTCTTTGAAATACTCCAAAACTATGAGTTCTTTTGTGTCTTGAAAGATATGAACCTCAAGGGAGCATCATGTTTTCCACTCCTACTCTTTGCATTCTGGCAGCTCCTTCTGTGAAGCTTAAAACACTGGATGCTTTGGCCAAGTTGGATGGGCTTTGAACAAGGAAGTTCTGTTGTGGTTGTTTTTGAAATCCTCCTCTTCAGACAATGTAATACTGGAAGAGCTGCTCTAAGGTCACTAATATACTATCAAGGCTGCAGGAGTCCCACACAATTTCTGAACCCCAGGAGGTGGTGCTTGAGTTCAGTAGTGAAGCCATGTAATGTGTATCCACGACGTGTTCCCCACTAAAATCCCCACATGTGCTAGTGCCGATGGTAACCCCCTGGGAGCACAGCATTGTGGTACTCAGGATGTGATTATCTGGTTGGGCACCCCACATGTCCACCCAGTCCTCCTCTGTGCTACAGAAGTGCATCATTATCCAGCTTATTGGGCCTCTCAGCCTATAAGGTTGGGCCAAGGTTCGCTGATAACTAATTCATCCTCACAACACCTCTATACAGTGGGTAAGCTTTTTCCTTATTACCTTGTTACACATGGTGAAAGAGAGGCAGAGAACAGTGAGATGGGCACAGAGTCAAAGTGAAAACTAGAACATTTCCTGGGTCCCCTGGGTCCCACTCTCAGATATGAAGGGTTTTCTGGATTTCCTGGATATCTCCCACAGGCATTTTTAAGCACTTAAATAAACTGGCTTGTACAACACCAGCCATGAGTCCATGCCCTCACTTGAGAAAATGGAGTGTAGTTGTAGCACTGATGCTCCCAGGATATTGGAGAGACAAGGTGGGCATGGTAAAATCTTTCATTGGATCAACTTCTGTTGGTGAGAGACAAACTTCTAAGTCACACAGAGCTCTTCTTCAGGTCCGGGAGTACCTTTTCCAGATCTGAAGAAGAGCTGTGTGGCTTGAAAGCTTGTTTCTCTCACCAACAGAAATTGGTCTAATAAAAGATATTACCACATCTATCTTGACTCTTGAGAAAATGGAAGCATTTGTACCTATCACTTTGGTGAAATACGCAATGACTATACTTGTTTATCATTACTCCTAAAACAATGCTTGGAAAAGAAAATATTAACTGTCCAAAGAAATTTAAATGTGACTGGAAAGTCTCTATATGCACCCAAAATATATTATATCCCAACACATGAAATAGTAAAGGGGTTCCCTCTGGATTGTTCAGTTTCTTTCCAAAGCAATTAGAGAGAGAAATTAATCCAGACTCATCCCCTTCACCCTACCCCTCAAGTCATTATAATGTGCCTATATTACTGTTGTTTGTTGTGTCTTCTCTACTACATTCTAGGATGCAAATTCAGAGTCTTTCATATTGGAGCACCTCTACTCAAAGTCTTGGTGCTGACATCTTCATAGTGTAAATACACCCACATTTTCTCCTTTGTTGCACTCAGGATGATTTCAGACATTCTCGGAACACAATCTGAGGAACAATTCTGTATGTTCTTACGCAGTCTCTTTTTTTAGGCATATCATAGAATATTTCCCTTTATCAGCTCAAATTTTGAAAGTGCTACAAAGATGATATTCTCTCCCGTCATTGTTATCAGTTTACTTAAGAGAGTAGAATGCTTAGCACATGCCTCTCCCACCCCCCGAAATCAGTTCCCTCTGTCCTAAATGCTCCAAAACAAGGACTACTGAGGTGGAGCCAGAAAGAAACTCCTGCTATGATTAAATTGGATCATTTAAAAACTGCTGCTCCAATGACAAATCTATGTACTTGCCAGTGTTACTTTGCTATTACTGGTTGATGCTACCTATTGTATTCTTAGAAATTGTACAGATGGCACATATAGTGCATTCAGGCATGGATTTTGTCCATCTCTCTCAAAAGAAATATTTCTTTAAAATTATTCAAGACAGGTTGATGGACAAATCTGTCTTAGCTATTTAATACTAATGTATTAATGCTTAGATGACTTATAACAATAGGAAGTCATCAGTTTGTTTTCTAAATCCTAATGCAATGGTTGCCATAAGAACACAAACTATGTGTACATTTGAATGCGTCTATGCTTCATAATTATGCATGGTTGTGTGCTATTATAATTGACATAAAATATAAAACAGGTCAAAGAGCAGCTATTAAAACTATTTTTCATTTTGCTGCCTGACAGCCAGCCACATCAATGCCTAGTACATTTAATAGGACCATACAAAGAATGCAAAGATAGTTATATAATTTCAACCGTATTAAAGCCTCCAGAACTTGCAACCTAATTATTTCCTACAGTATCTTGTTGTAAACTATATCACTTTATTTGAAATGTATCTGTTTTCCGATTAAACAATAGAAGTATATTTAATTAGCATGGGGGGATCATAAAACTTTTGGACATATTTCATAGAGGTCATTCTGTTAGGTTAAGAATTATCCCAGGCACAATGATTTTCTGCCACTTAAGATAAAAAATAATGTTAGAATTGTGCTAATGCCATATGGCTGTTTAACTCACAGAAGTGAATTCTACCAAAGGGGTAAATGGTAGTTGTGTCGTCCTAACAATTGTGACAAAGTTCCTGCTCTACCTTGGTTATTCTTGCGCTTATTGGCGGATTTGCTCGCCTTGGAGCTTCATGGCAGCCCTCAGCTTGGTCGTTTTTCTGAACCCACAGTCCAGGTCAACTCCTCCTGTGTCTGACCAGGAGTTGGCAGGATTTGGGGGGAACCTGGGCTCGCCCTCTACTCCAGGTTCCAACCCAGGGCCCCGTGGAATGCAGCTGTCTAGAGTGCCTCCTGGAACAGCTGTGCGACAGCTACAACTCCCTGGGCTACTTCCCCATGGCCTCCTCCCAACACCTTCTTTATCCTGACCACAGGACCTTCCTCCTGGTGTCTGATAATGCTTGTACTCCTCAGTCCTCCAACAGTCCATGTTCTCACTCTCCACTCCTAGTGCCTCTTGCTCCCAGCTCCTCACACGCACACCACAAACTGAAGTGAGCTCCTTTTTAAAACCCAGGTGCCCTGATTAGCCTTCCTTCATTGATTCTAGCAGCTTCTTGATTGGCTGCAGGTGTTCTAATCAGCCTGTCTTAAGTGTCTCCAGAAGGTTCCTGATTGTTCTGGAACCTTTCCTGTTGGGAAACGGAACGTCTTTTGCTTGCTCCTCAGCTATCTGCTTTCTGTTCTTTCCTAAAGCCCCCTGACCCGGATTTTTCTTACTTTTTGCACCTGCCTTAGTCCCCCCCCCGACCGGCCAGACGCTTTTTTTGTTTTCTTTTCATCTTTTGTGTTTTTTTTTCTGTCTACGTGTTTCGGCCCTTAGCTCGCCAGCACACACCCCCCCACCACGCCTGCTTTCGGGCGCAGCTATTTGCCTCAGCTGAGCCCCCGGAGGAGGGGGGGCAAGATTGCCGATTTTGCTGTCCGGAGGGGGGAGTGGAAACCCCCAGACCCAGCCGTTTTGCTAGCAGCTCGGACTTTACAACATTCTTAGCATGCCGGAAGCCTTGGAACACAGCCAACACAGCCGGAGAAGAAGATTTCAGAAGACAGGAGAAATAATCCAGGAGAGCTATAAATCATCGTGAAGGGGGCCGTAAGACTGAGTAATTTTCTGAATTATACTCTCGTGGGGGGGGGAGTTTGACTGTGGTTACTTGCGTTTGTGGCGGCACAGGGGGTGTGGTGTGGAGACCCCCACCCCCGATCCATCGGTGCCCCTACCCCCCCATCGTTATTACAGCTGTCACGGCCCCCCCGCCGTCTGTCCCTGGCAACCTGCCATCTCCCTTCGGATCCAGCTGTTCGCTTTGAACTTTGCCTTCCGGACTGGACATAACAGCCGACCAACCGAGACTCTTTGGACAAACGTGTGTGGGTCTGCACCCCCCCCCCGGATTGCTTATCCCACAGCCCCTATTACTGGACCCCGATTTCCCCCCCCCCCGTCCAACCCCCTCGGCGTCCGTCCCACCCGCCTGCAGCACACAGGGAGGAGCGGCTACTCCGCTTCCCCCTCCTCTCCTCCTCCTTCCGGTGTCTCCCCGTCTCTCCCCGCTCACAATGGCGGGGAATGAAAGGGGTGAGGCCGCTTCAACAAAATCAGTTGTCCCTCCCCCACCTCCCCCCCTGCCCGACCCCCAAGGTCCCCCCCCACCACTATTGTTAAGATACTTGCCAC
Source organism: Caretta caretta (assembly GCF_965140235.1). Taxonomy (NCBI): domain Eukaryota; kingdom Metazoa; phylum Chordata; order Testudines; family Cheloniidae; genus Caretta; species Caretta caretta. The sequence continues at coordinate 31,033,184 of NC_134216.1, forward strand.
CTCCCCCCGCTGGGGCACCGGCAGCAGGAGGCACCGGGGTGATCGCTGCTGCTGCTGCACCCACCGCCCCCCAGATTCTAGGAAACCCCCCCCGGTTGGCCGGAAGGGCCAGGGCGGGATGAAAGGAAAGGGCCCTGCTAAAACCACTAAGCTCTCCATGGCAGGGGCTGCCCCCACCCCTGTGGCCTCGTCATCAACCGTGGCGCCCCTCCCGGTGTTTCCCTCCACTAGCTCTGCGATTGTTCCTCCCCCGGCCCCCAGGACGTATGCCTGGGCGTCAACGGGCTCCCGCCTGCCTGCTGCCTCGTCATCTCGCCCCCCCCCCCCACCTCCGCCACCATCACCAGCGGCCGGGGCCCTTTCCCCGCCTTGACCAGGAGGCACGGCAGCCGTTGCCTCCTGGTGCCCACCTCGCCCCACGTGGAGACATACGTGCAGGCGTTGGCGAAGGTGGTAGGACCCACGGCCATTGTGGCGGCCTCCAAGATGTATGGGAAGGTTGTTTTTTTCTTAGCTTTGGAGGCTGCCGCCCAGGAGGCAGTGGAGAGGGGCCTGGCGGTGGGGGGGGTGTTTGTTCCCCTAGAGCCGCTAGAACACCTGGGCGTTCGCCTTGTCCTCACCTCCGTTCCTCCCTTCTTACCCAATGTTGCCCTGTTACCCGCTCTCTCCACTCTGGGGAAACTTGTCTCTGTTATCAGCCCTCTCCCATTGGGCTGCAAGGACCCCACCCTCCGTCACGTTCTTTCGTTCTGCCAGCAAGTGCAGCTTCTACCACCGGCAGGGGCGCGTGACGGAGAGGTGCTCGAGGGGTCTTTCCTAGTCCCCTACCAGGGAGCCCCCTATCGGGTCTTTTACTCCACCGGAGAGGCCCGGTGCTACCTCTGCCGCTCAGCGGGGCATGTCCGCAGAGACTGCCCTTTGGCCCGGGGGGGGAAGGGCACCCGAAACCCCCGAGACGCAGCAGGATATCGGCCCCGTCGCTGCCGACGCCCCTGGCTGCCCGGCACCTGAAACCAACCCTCTTCCTACTCGACCCATCGCTGCTCCCGTCCGGGCCCAAGAGATACCTTCCCTACAACGCCCGGGCGAGCAAGGGAGTTCCACCCTTGCTAGTACCAATCCAGCAGAGCCTATGGAGGAGGGTGCGGCAAGGATATTACCGGGTATAGGAGAGGGCCCGCCCCAAGGAGAAACCCCCGCCCCTCATGCTGCCTCACCGCTACCCCCCCGAACCCCTGAACCATCGCCTCCGTCCCCCGACATGACCCCTGCTAACCAACCCCCAGATGACGCTATGGAGGGCTGGACCCTAGTCCAGGGGAAGCAAGGCAAGCGGAAGGCTCGAGCTCTGCTGCATCCATCCGACGCGGAAGCCCCCCGGAAGACCAGGAAAGGAGGCACTGATATCGAGCCTCCCGCCACGGCCACGAGTGAGATCCATCCGCTGGTGTCGGGAGGGGAAGACTGACTGGCATTGGAGGGCAGAATCCCCCCTCCACGGGAGACCCTCCCCTCCGAGACTCCTGAGGACGCCCCTTCTGCCTGGATACCACCCAAACCCCCCGCGGACCCTGAGGTGACCGTTGAGGCGGGCCCTAGAGGAGAGGCCCCCGGGGTGGCAGGAGCTGGCCTCTCCCCCAAGTATGCGGAGATTGAGGCCCTAGATTTGACCCCGGTCACCCAGGGAGAGGATGATCTATTGCCGGCTGGCCTCGAGCTGGGCAATCTTACCCCAGCCCCCCTTTCCCCATGCTCCCTCCCCCTAATTGCCTTCCCGGGTGAGCACCCTGCAGAAGGTGGTCCACCACCTGATGCCATGGCCGCTAAGACCACCATAGACCAATGCCTAGCATTATTGGGAGCCCCCTCCCTTACCCCTTAACCCTTGACTCTGCTCAGGAGGCACTTTCCTTTAGCTGCTTGCCTCCTGAACCCCAGAGCCTTACCCTTGCCCCGGCCCCCACCCCTGTCCCTGCCCAAGTCCCTTCCTCCTGCAATGCTAATGCCGCCCCTGGGGTTATTTCCTTCCCGTCTTTTGCAGATTCCCCCCAGGGAGCAGTCTTTGCACTTTCTAGTTGCGACCCATTAGGAGTGGCAATTTTTTCCCTGCCATCCCCCTCCACCCCAAGGCATGAAATGAATTTAATAACCCCAGCCTGTCAGATGCCCCGTCGGTGGTCCGCACCCTGTCTACCCGCCTTAGCGGACCACGAGGCTGTATTAAGAGTCCCACCAGGGAACACCTCGGAAATTGTAACCCCACCCCCCCATGAGCTGCGGCATGCACTACGGAAGTTTCTAGAACACACCCGTGACGCCCGCAATAGGGTACAGCTGGCTCTTCAGCTATGGGGGGACTTTGACCAAATCCTCTAGGCCACAAGGGCCCTTATAAAGGAGGGCAGGGGGCAAGGAAGGCGCGGTGCTGCGGCCTACGAGCGAGCCCGCAGCTTCCGACACGATCTACTCATCCATGGGATGGGTCACGGGTTGCTGCGCAACCCGCCGGGGGCCCTGAACACCCCCACCAACAAGAAACCCCCACCCTCCCAGCCCTCCTCATGACGCCTTTTATTATTGCAACCCTGAATACCAGGGGCTGTAGGATGGCTCTCCACAGGTCCCAGGTGCTCTCTTACCTTCGGGAAGGGGGGTACTCTGTAGTTTTCCTGCAGGAGACCCATACGGACCCGGCCGCCGAGGACAGGTGGCGGCTGGAGTGGGGGGACGGGGTATACTTTAGCCACTTCGCGACCTGGCAAGCTGGAGTGGCGACCCTGTTCTCCCCCAACCTACGGCCCAAGGTGCTAGGGGTCACTGAGGCTGTGCCGGGCCACCTGCTGCACCTTCGAGTCCGTATGGAGGGGCTCGTGGTTAATCTTGTTAACATCTATGCCCCGCAAATGAGCTCCAGGCGGCCACAATTTTATCAGCGGGTGTCTGACTTTCTCAGCACCCTGGATTCGCACGAGTGCCTGGTCCTGGGAGGAGACTTTAACACCACCCTCGAGGAACGGAACCGCTCAGGGGCCGAGCCGAGCCCGGCCGCCGCGAATATTCTCCGAGGGATAGTTGAACATCACTCCCTAGTGGACGTCTGGCGTGACCATCACCCAGATGACACTTCCACGTTCACCTTTGTCCGGGTGGAGGCCCATCGGTCATACCACTCTCGGTTGGACCGTATTTACTTATCCCGTTTCCATCTTTCACAGGCCCACTCCTCCGCCATTCGGCCGGCCCCATTCTCCGATCATCATTTAGTCACCGTAACGGTCTCCCTCCGTGCAGAGAGACCGGGGCCGGCCTATTGGCATTTTAATAACAGCCTGTTGGAGGACGAGAGCTTCGTGATGTCCTTCCGGGAGTTTTGGCTGGCCTGGCGAGAGCAGTGGCATGCCTTTCCCTCGGTGCGGCGATGGTGGGATCTCGGGAAGGTGCGCGCCAAGCTCTTCTGCCGTGACTACACTCGGGGCACCAGCCGACGGTGAAATGCGGCGATAGAGCAGTTGGAACGGGAGGTCTTAGAGATGGAGAGGCGCCTGGCCACCAACCCCGAGGACCCGTCCCTCTGCGGAGCGTGCCGGGAGAAGCGGGAGGAACATCGGGCCCGAGGTGCCTTTGTTCGGTCCCGCATCCACCTCCTTCGGGAGATGGACCGCGGTTCCCGCTTCTTCTATGCCCTGGAGAAAACGAGGGGGGCCAAAAAACACGTCACCTGCCTTCTTGTGGAAGACGGCATCCCCCTCACAGATCTGGAGGAGATGTGTGGGAGGGCCCGTGACTTCTACACAAGCCTTTTCTCCCCGGATCCGACCGATCCTGGCGCTTGCGGGGTGCTCTGGAGGAACTCCCCACGGTCAGCATGGGCGACCGAGACCGACTAGAGCTGCCTCTCACCCTGGCCGAGTTCTCGGAAGCCCTCCGTCGCATGCCCTCCAATAAATCTCCGGGCATGGACGGGCTGACCGTGGAGTTTTACTGCGCGTTCTGGGACATCCTCGGCCCAGACCTAGTCACCGTCTGGGCTGAGTCCTTGCAGAGCGGGGTCCTCCCTCTGTCGTGCAGGCGAGCGGTGCTCGCCTTGCTGCCGAAGAAGGGGGACCTCCGCGATCTACGAAACTGGCGTCCCGTCTCACTCCTTAGCACGGATTACAAAATCGTAGCGAAAGCAATCTCGCTGCGGCTAGGGTCCGTGATGGCGGACGTGATCCACCCAGACCAGACCTATACTGTCCCGGGTCGCAGCATTTTTGACAACCTATTTCTAGTCTGAGACCTCTTGGAACTTGGGCAGAGAGATGGTCTGTTGTTCGCCCTCCTGTCTCTTGATCAGGAGAAGGCCTTCGATAGAGTAGACCATAGGTACCTCCTGAGCACTCTTCAGGAGTTTGGATTTGGACCTCAGTTTGTGAGTTTTCGCGGAGGCATACAGCACCCGGAGGAGTGTTTGGTTAAGCTCAACTGGACCCTGACTGAACCGGTCAGCTTCGGGCAAGGAGTGCGGCAGGGGTGCCCCCTCTCGGGCCAGTTGTACGCTCTGGCGATCGAGCCTTTCCTCTGTCTCCTCCGCAGGAGGATGACAGGGTTGGTGCTGCGGGAGCCGGAGCTGCGGCTGGTCCTGTCGGCGTACGCCAATGACGTACTCCTCGTGGTCCAGGACCCGGGCGACTTGGCACGAGTGGAGGCATGCCAGGCCATCTATTCGGCAGCCTCCTCCGCCCGAGTCAACTGGGTCAAGATCTCTGGCTTGGCGGTGGGGGACTGGCGGCAGGTAGGCTCCCTCCCACCCGCGCTTCAGACCATCCGGTGGAGTGCGGGTCCACTGCTCTATCTCGGCGTTTACCTTTCTGCCACGCACCCTTCCCCGCCGGAGAACTGGCAAAATTTAGAGGGCGGGGTGATAGAGCGGATCCGGAAATGGACGAGGCTACTCCGATGTCTCTCCCTCCGAAGGAGAGCACTGGTGCTTAACCAACTAGTCCTGTCCACGCTCTGGTACCGGCTCAACACCCTGGCCCCGGCCCCGGGTTTCCTGACCCACCTCCGGAGATTGATTCTAGAGTTCTTCTGGTCGGGAATGCACTGGGCCCCTGTTGGAGTTCTTCATCTACCCCTGAAGGAAGGAGGGCAGGGCCTGAAGTGTCTGTACACTCAGGTCCGCGTTTTCCGCCTCCAGGCCCTGCAGAGGCTCTTTTATAGTGCTAGTAGTTCGGCGTGGAGCATACTGGCGCACGCCTTCCTGCGCTGCTTCCAAGGGCTTCGATACGACCGGCAGCTCTTTTATCTTTCTCCAAGGGGTTTTCCGCGAGACCTCTCTGGGCTGCCGGTCTTCTACCAGGACCTCCTCCGGACCTGGAAACTGTTTCTAACAACCAGGTCTGTGGCGGCCACCATGGGAGCAGATCTCCTCACGGAGCCCCTGCTACACAACCCCCAGCTCCATGTGCAGGTGGTGGAGTCCCTCTCGGTGCGCCAGAGGTTGGTCCTGGTGGAAGTCACGAGGGTCGGAGACCTCCTGGACTACGACTGGAGAGACTGTCTGGATCCCCTGACGCTCGCTCGGCGCATGGGGCTCTCCAGCCCCCGTACCTCCTGGTGCGTACTTCAGGAGGTGAAGGCCGCCTTGACCCCCGCTGCTCGGGCTTATGTCAACTGAGCCTTGCGTGAGGGCGTACCCCGCCCATCCTCAACCCCAGGCCCGCCGGATCTTTCCATTGGGCCCCTACCCCGTAGATCCCAACAAACCCCTCACCCTTTCACTGCAAGCCGGCTGCATGAACTGCAGCCGGTCAGTTTTCAAATTGCACCACGGAAATATTTATACACACTCACGCTTCACACCCTTCACGCCCACACCCTGGTGTCCTGCCCCGATACAAAGTGGTGGGACCTCCTGCCACCTTTGGAGGGTGAGCAACCTCGATGGGCCAGCCTGTATTCCACCTTGGTCCCGAGGCCCGTCGGGGATGTCAGTTGGCGGCTCCTTCAAGGAGCTGTGAGCACGGGCGTGTTTCTGACACGGTTTACCCCCATCCCGGATACTTGCCCTTTTTGTAATGTGAGGGAAACCCTGGCGCACGTATATTTAGAGTGTGCCAGATTGCAGCCCCTTTTTCGGCTCCTCACAAATATTCTATTGTGCTTCTGGCTTCATTTCTCCCCTCACCTTTTTATCTATACACTTCCCATCCATGGCCCCACAAAGTCGCGGGATCTCCTGATCAACCTCCTCCTAGCCTTGGCTAAAACAGCCATTTATAAAACCAGAGAGAGGAGGTTGGCCCATGAAACGTCCTGCGATTGTGGGGCCTTTTTCCGATCCTCAGTACATTCACGTATCTGGGCGGAGTTCCTCTGGGCAGCGTCCACCAACTCCCTTGACGCTTTCGAGGAGCGGTGGGCGCTGTCCAGGGTTCTCTGCTTGGTGACCCCGTCTGGTTCCCTCCGTCTGACCCTTTGATTGAGGAGAAGAGCGAGAGACGCCAGCCCCAGCCGTTGCCGCTGTGGATACCATCATTACTGTCATCTAGGAGGGGTCCTATAATACATGGGTGTCTACCCCCCCACCCCTAAACCGCCCATCCCACAGCCGTGCCCATCTTGCCGGGCACTCTCAGGAGAGGGAGGATCGGTGACCGTGGGCGCGGCACTAGGTAACTCGAGGGGGTGGAAGACCACGAGTGTCGAGGAAGCCCCCCCGCTCTGGGCCCAGGCTAGCCTGAATACTTCTCCCTCCTGAAAGCTGCTGTGTTATACCTTCTGTTTGCGTTGTTTTGTTGCATAGTTTGTTTTGTTTTCTTTGGTAATTCTTTGAAAGTGTTACAAATAAAATTCTTTTCTGTTTCAAAAAAAAAAAAAACCTTCCCTGTTACCTTATCCAGTCTACTTATCTACTTAGCCTGGGGCTAATATATCTGCCTTCTATTACTCTCCTATAGCCATCTGGCCTGACCCTGTCACACAATAGAATGACAAAAAAGAAAATGCAAGAAACACTATGAATTTATAAAATGTACCTGAACAGGTTATATCATATACAATTTGTGCAAGGGTTTTTTTGTTTTTTTTTCTCTGTCATCATTAGTGTCATGACATAAATGATCATCTATTCCGGTCTTTATTTCTGGATTTTCATATTCTTTTGGGGGAATTATATTCTGTGTTTTGTGTATTCGATACTTTAAAAACTAGGTTTGAGAAAGGACCATTAACCCAAGCTAAAATATGCACAGTTGCATTCATCCCCAAACTTTCCAACAGAGATAAGTATGCATTTCAAGTTGGTGCTGAATACCACAGCTATGCTAATCAGAACAATAGCTAAAACCCAATGGGGCAGATTCTTAGCAGATGAAAACTGTCCTAGAGCCAGGGAAGTCAATGGCACTATTACAGTTTGCCAAAAGAGGATCTGCCCTACAGGACCAAATACTGATGATTAAGTCAGAGTAAAAGGGTTTTTGCTCTGACTGTTTTGGGCTTTGCATTTTTATTTTGCATTAGGTTGTATTAGGTCCAAATGACAAAGAAAACAATACAGGCCCCTAATAAGCTTTAGGCTCTGCTGTATCATACATGCTAAGTCCGGTTGGAGACTGGATGTTTCAGGAGACTGGCAATGGACTCTATAATCCGTTTCAATTGGCCAGTTCAAGACCATTCCAAGTCCATAGTGACTGAAAGCTATCATCCAGTTTATGGTTTATGTGGAGTAAATTTGGTAGGTTCAGTCCAATTTCCCAACATAAAGATGACTGTCACAAAAACTACCACCACAAATGACACTGGTTGGCAGCTCCATTGGGGAGGTCAAGGTCTGAAAGGGAGTGATGCCCAAACTCTGCTTTATCTGGTTGAGCACACGGGTTGGGGAGCATAGAGAAGGATTAGTTGCTGGAGCCCATCCTGTACCTGCCCACTGGGTAGACTGCCACCTCCAACGTTGCTGATCTTGTACTTTTCACTATCATTTCCCTGCCATTCCTTACTTTTCTGTTCTTAGCTCTATTTGTATCATGCCCTCTGCACCTTGTCCCTTCCACTCCACCGATTATGCCAGCCTCAATGACCTGTTTCATATTTCTGCAAGTATCATATTGCCCTCTACAATGCTACTCTTGACACACAGAACACCCTTTTTAAACTGGTCTGCAGGGCCCTGCCCTCTGTGCATCAAGTCTCTTCTAAAGAACCATTTCTACAAAGATGCCCACAAGAAACTAAGCCACTGATTATGGTGAGTTGTAGGGCACTTTTGCAATAGTTCTATATATCTTAGCTTCATAAAGCATTTGTATTATCAGAATATGGCCAAGCATCACTTAACTACTTTACTTGCGTGTTGTTCCCTCCCTTTTCACCTACCCTCCATCTGTCTGTTTTCTTTGCCTTTTTAGAATGCAAGGATTCTGCCTTATTTTGTGTTTGTACAGCTCCTAGCTCCTGGAAACAATAACTCAAAAAAAGATGAAAGTTGTATGTATGGGGGAAGATGGGAATAACACTAACTGACCAAAACTAAAGTTACTTCTCCAGAATTAAATCCTGTGGAGTATATTCATCTCAAAACAGTCCAGTACACGGTGCAATCAGTTACAGAAAGCATGGACAATTCAAGGCTCTAGGCCAAAGTGCTAGTCTTTTTGCTAGTCATCTAGAGTGAGATCAATAAAAATGCTTGATATTCCCTACCAGCAGCATCTTGACTGTGAAGGCACAGAGGAATCAAGAAAATTAAAACTGGCGGATTCCCTTTGTTCTTTGTTGCTATGACATTATGAAAAGTAAGTACATATCTCTTGTCAAGATTTTCATTTAAACCCCTTCTTCTTGAAGTGTTGTGGTTAGTAGTGACTGTAAAAGTGGATTATGTGAAGAAAGATTACTTAAAGGTGTCAGGGGGCCTCCAAAGCGTATGTGAGACAGATGGTGAGATGTCCAACTTCGAGCTTGTAAACCTCCTCTTGGAGAAAACAGTACACTTGTCACAGTGTCTAATTGAACTGTAAATAGCTGCTGTGTCTTCAGATCAGTTATAATGCAAGGTTCCAAGTTCAATAAATGTGGTCAGAGACTGCCACTGAAAAAGGTGCTTGTATGCTTTCATCAAACTCTGTTAAATCCCTGAACAGTATTCTGCTTTCTGCACAAAATATACAGTGCCTTGTATAGGCTCCGACAGCAATTCTGCAAATCATTACATAGGTGGCAATAAAATACTTTAGCAAAATGAAGAGAAACAGATGGGATATTTTATGAAAATGAGGCAAGTAGGAAGTCTAAGAATTCAAAACACTTTTATTGCCTTAAAAATCTTACCACTGTACCAGCTACAGGGACATATATATTCCTGTACAATACAGAGAAAATAAAGGGCACTTCTTGTCAAACAATTATATGCATCCTACTTACTGGTAACAAACCTGCACTGGAGAACACGTTAGCTAATTGAAACAGGCTTTTATAAGCATCTCAGGCATCTGAGTAGGTGTTATCAAGACAGAGTTTCAACACTAGTGAATAATATCAAAGGGATTTTTTGATATATCATGGCCTAACTCTGCCATCATGACTCATGTTGAGTTCTACCTGACTCTACACTTAGTTTCTTTGATTTCAAGGTACTGTTCAACATGGGTAAGGGAAGCAGAATCAGTCCTTCCATGAATATGGATAACTGAAAATGAAAACCAGAACAGCCCAAGGAATGTCTGCATTCTTTTTCCCTGAGGTATTGGGGAGGTTAGTTGTTGACACTAGTTAGAAGAAATCTTTCTAAAAATGTAGCGTCAGGCTATGGGAAGACACTATAGAAGTTACGGCATTAGACTTCCATTCAAAAGCTAAAGATTCCCAAAACAAGGTTTTGGCGTCTTTTAAATAGTCGCTTTTAGAAGCACTGTATTAAATCACCCTGTGTTGACCTTGGCTGTTAGTGGATGAGTTAATCCTTGGAGCTTGCTGTGCACCTTCTTCCTCAGTGGATGTGTAATCTATCTGCCCAATAAAGGATTAGACTAATTTGCAGCCTTGGCATCATGCTGGACTCACTACTGAGATCCTGAAGAGGATATGCAGATAGCCCCAGTTGATCTCAAAACATCTTCTATACCTGGCTGGCAAGACTCCTCTCTGTCCATTAATCTCAGATGGTGATTTAGCTGCAAAAGTTCATTTGCCATCTCCAAGCTGAACATCTATAATGCACTATATATGGGGTCAGGTAAGAAAGACACAAAAGGCTACACATGCTGCACCAATGCAGCGGCCTGTCTCCACTCAGAGGAGAGAGCTGTTTAGAGCATGTGATGGTGTCCCACAAGCTGCCTTAAATCCTCATTCACTGGGTAATTGACAATCTTCAAAAATGGTCAATTGTTTTTATTTTTTATGATTAATGACCCCTGTTAACTGACATCTTTCTGTTGCAGCAGGGAGCCATATAGCACAGTGTGAATAATATGGAGTTACTCTCATGGGAATAGGGAGTAACAAGCTTAGAGCAGTGACCAGAGCTGACAGATGACTGTTAATACTGGCTTCATTGTATATTAAATATACTGTTGTATTAGGGAGTGTTTCCTCTATGTTGTCATTTTTTTTAATAGATCCTGTACAGGGGAAAAGTTTTGGGCCCAACCTCATTCTTCAAAATGGGGGTGTTCACCATCATGGATATTCTCAGATCAGCTCCTGCACATGCAAACTATGAGTTAATGCAAATAGGAAACAAATACAGAGATAATATAGTCCATTCCCAGCCAATAATACTTAGCGTGTTTCTTCTATGAGAGTGCTTTGTTAAGGAGAAGACGTGTGAGGATACACAAGTCCTAAACCTGGTCTATCAGGTTCTTGGGGTACTGCCACATCCAAACAGCTGTACTAGTTGACTGTTGAATTGGGAGCCCTAAGAGCTTACACTCCAGTAAAGGTACTGCCCATAGGGACCTGACTGGGCATCCCTGTTTGGGCTTGGTACCCTATTTAAGTTGGGAATAGAAACAGGAAGTTATCTGTGCAACAAGGTGGATCCTGGCTGGCTACTGCTAGAGACCCTGCCGACTGCTACCTGACTCCTGGCCTCATTCCCGATTCCTGACTTTGACCTTGCCCTGTTTCCAGCTCGAGCCTCGTTCCGGTCCCTGAACCCCATTGTCCTGTTTTCTGACTGTTCCGGCTCTGGCCATGGGCCCTGTCTCGCTGGCTTCCAACTCAGCGATGACCCTGGGCTTTGGCTCCTGTTTCCTACCTGACCCAGCACTGACTCCTAGCTTCTGACTTCAGACCTGTCCAGTGGCCTGGGGTTGCTGCACACCATGCTGACCACGAGGCCAGACTGCCCGTGTCCCAGCTGCTGGTACTGGTCTTCCACAGGCCCTGACAGTAAGTTAAATTATTTCCATGTTACAATTGTGAAAGCTGATGTCCAAATCCATGATAGAGCTAGAAGTAGAATAGTAGAATAGTAGAATTTAATAGTAGAAGAGCTAGAAGATGTGACAGAGAGACTGCCGAGACTCATCAAGCCCTCGGATCGCTACCCCTTCCTGCTTCTCCACGTGGGCACCAATGATACTGCCAAGAATGACCTTGAGCGGATCACTGTGGACTATGTGGCTCTAGGAAGAAGGATAAAGGAGCTGGAGGCGCAAGTGGTGTTCTCGTCCATCCTCCCCGTGGAAGGAAAAGGCCTAGGTAGGGACCATCGAATCGTGGAAGTCAACGAATGGCTACGCAGGTGGTGTCAGAGAGAAGGCTTTGGATTCTTTGACCATGGGATGGTGTTCCATGAAGGAGGAGTGCTGGGCAGAGATGGGCTCCATCTTACGAAGAGAGGGAAGAGCATCTTTGCCAGCAGGCTGGCTAACCTAGTGAGGAGGGCTTTAAACTAGGTTCACCGGGGGAAGGAGACCAAAGCCCTGAGGTAAGTGGGAAAGCGGGATACCGGGAGGAAGCACAGGCAGGAATGTCTGTGAGGGGAGGGCTCCTGCCTCATACTGGGAATGAGGGGTGATCAACAGGTTATTTCAAGTGCTTATATACAAATGCACAAAGCCTTGGAAACAAGCAGGGAGAACTGGAGGTCCTGGTGATGTCAAGGAACTATGACGTGATCGGAATAACAGAGACTTGGTGGGATAACTCGCATGGCTGGAGTACTGTCATGAATGGTTATAAACTGTTCAGGAAGGACAGGCAGGGCAGAAAAGGTGGAGGAGTAGTACTGTATGTAAGGGAGCAGTATGACTGCTCAGAGCTCCGGTACGAAATTGCAGAAAAACCTGAGTGTCTCTGGATTAAGTTTAGAAGTGTGTGCAACAAGAGTGATGTAGTGGTGGGAGTCTGCTATAGACCACCGGACCAGGGGGATGAGGTAGATGAGGCTTTCTTCCGGCAGCTCACGGAAGCTACTAGATCGCATGCCCTGATTCTCATGGGTGACTTTAATTTTCCTGATATCTGCTGGGAGAGCAATACAGCGGTGCATAGACAATCCAGGAAGTTTTTGGAAAGCGTAGGGGACAATTTCCTGGCGCAAGTGCTAGAGGAGCCAACTAGGAGGGGTGCTTTTCTTGACCTGCTGCTCACAAACCGGGTAGAATTAGTGGGGGAAGCAAAAGTGGATGGGAATCTGGGAGGCAGTGACCATGAGTTGGTTGAGTTCAGGATCCTGACGCAGGGAAGAAAGGTAAGCAGCAGGATACGGACCCTGGACTTCAGGAAAGCAGACTTCGACTCCCTCAGGGAACGGATGGCCAGGATCCCCTGGGGGACTAACTTGAAGGGGAAAGGAGTCCAGGAGAGCTGGCTGTATTTCAAGGAATCCCTGTTGAGGTTACAGGGACAAACCATCCCGATGAGTCGAAAGAATAGTTAATATGGCAGGCGACCAGCTTGGCTTAATGGTGAAATCCTAGCGGATCTTAAACATAAAAAAGAGGCTTACAAGAAGTGGAAGATTGGACATATGACCAGGGAAGAGTATAAAAATATTGCTCGGGCATGTAGGAATGATATCAGAAGGGCCAAATCGCACCTGGAGCTGCAGCTAGCCAGAGATGTCAAGAGTAACAAGAAGGGTTTCTTCAGGTATGTTGGCAACAAGAAGAAAGCCAAGGAAAGTGTGGGCCCCTTACTGAATGAGGGAGGCAACCTAGTGACAGAGGATGTGGAAAAAGCTAATGTACTCAGTGCTTTTTTTGCCTCTGTTTTCACTAACAAGGTCAGCTCCCAGACTGCTGCGCTGGGCATCGCAAAATGGGGAAGAGATGGCCAGCCCTCTGTGGAGATAGAGGTGGTTAGGTACTATTTAGAAAAGCTGGACGTGCACAAGTCCATGGGGCCGGACGAGTTGCATCCGAGAGTGCTGAAGGAATTGGCGGCTGTGATTGCAGAGCCATTGGCCATTATCTTTGAAAACTCGTGGCGAACAGGGGAAGTCCCGGATGACTGGAAAAAGGCTAATGTAGTGCCAATCTTTAAAAAAGGGAAGAAGGAGGATCCTGGGAACTACAGGCCAGTCAGCCTCACCTCAGTCCCTGGAAAAATCATGGAGCAGGTCCTCAAAGAATCAATCCTGAAGCACTTGCATGAGAGGAAAGTGATCAGGCACAGCCAGCATGGATTCACCAAGGGAAGGTCATGCCTGACTAATCTAATCGCCTTTTATGATGAGATTACTGGTTCTGTGGATGAAGGGAAAGCAGTGGATGTATTGTTTCTTGACTTTAGCAAAGCTTTTGACACGGTCTCCCACAGTATTCTTGTCAGCAAGTTAAGGAAGTATGGGCTGGATGAATTCACTATAAGGTGGGTAGAAAGCTGGCTAGATTGTCGGGCTCAACGGGTAGTTATCAATGGTTCCATGTCTAGTTGGCAGCCGGTATCAAGTGGAGTGCCCCAAGGGTCGGTCCTGGGGCCGGTTTTGTTCAATATCTTCATAAATGATCTGGAGGATGGTGTGGATTGCACTCTCAGCAAATTTGCGGATGATACTAAACTGGGAGGAGTGGTAGATATGCTGGAGGGGAGGGATAGGATACAGAAGGACCTAGACAAATTGGAGGATTGGGCCAAAAGAAATCTGATGAGGTTCAATAAGGATAAGTGCAGGGTCCTGCACTTAGGACGGAAGAACCCAATGCACCGCGACAGACTAGGGACCGAATGGCTAGGCAGCAGTTCTGCGGAAAAGGACCTAGGGGTGACAGTGGACGAGAAGCTGGATATGAGTCAGCAGTGTGCCCTTGTTGCCAAGAAGGCCAATGGCATTTTGGGATGTATAAGTAGGGGCATAGCGAGCAGATCGAGGGACGTGATCGTTCCCCTCTATTCGACATTGGTGAGGCCTCATCTGGAGTACTGTGTCCAGTTTTGGGCCCCACACTTCAAGAAGGATGTGGATAAATTGGAGAGAGTCCAGCGAAGGGCAACAAAAATGATTAGGGGTCTGGAACACATGAGTTATGAGGAGAGGCTGAGGGAGCTGGGATTGTTTAGCCTGCAGAAGAGAAGAATGAGGGGGGATTTGATAGCTGCTTTCAACTACCTGAAAGGGGGTTCCAAAGAGGATGGCTCTAGACTGTTCTCAATGGTAGCAGATGACAGAACGAGGAGTAATGGTCTCAAGTTGCAGTGGGGGAGGTTTAGATTGGATATTAGGAAAAACTTTTTCACTAAGAGGGTGGTGAAACACTGGAATGCGTTACCTAGGGAGGTGGTAGAATCTCCTTCCTTAGAGGTTTTTAAGGTCAGGCTTGACAAAGCCCTGGCTGGGATGATTTAACTGGGAATTGGTCCTGCTTTGAGCAGGGGGTTGGACTAGATGACCTTCTGGGGTCCCTTCCAACCCTTATATTCTATGATTCTAAGTAGCCCCCATGTTTCCTGATTCCGAGTCTGGTGCTCTACCTATTGGACTAATGCAGTATTATTCCCTATAGTATAATATCTAGTGCTCTGGTTTATCCACTTTTGAATCACCCAAGCAATGGAGTGGTAGACTTCCAGAAGCAAAAAGAAAAATATGACATACACAGGGACTGGAAGCTATAGTAAAAGAGTGGGCCAAGCCATATGGAAGTCTGTATACCTGTAGTAAAATCTTAAAAATCACAGAGCTGCCTAACGATAAGCAAGAAGTGAAGTATGGGGGAGAGACGAAAAAGTAAAAAATTCCCACAATCTGTTAGTGTGGCAATGAACGCCTGCGTGAGGATGCCAATGTACTTGCGGGAACAGTTAAGATTTGTTTTATGACTGCAGTCATGCCGCCTCAGCTTCACATGTTGTAGGACAGGTCAGAAGCCCCTCAAGGGCCTGTCTGATCATAACCTATTGTAGTGGATTCATAACCTATTGTGGATGCAGCTGCTTGGACTGATGTGTGGGTCTAATAGCTTGGCACACTTCTTGTATGAAATCTGGCCTTCAGCCTGGGGAGAAGGACATTATCACGCTCTCAAATCCCCCAAAGGGGGAGGGATTGGCTGGGAACAAGCACTGTACTCTTACATGTTACTCAGTGTATGTCAGTGAGTATCTGTCGTTCAGGTGGGGGTTTGGATGTTCTGGTAGCTGTTAGTACCCTGTCTGAGGACCAAGCCTTGGCAATTTAATTATTTAACGTGGTGATGCCATTATCTTGTGTGTGTTAATATGTCTGCAGTCTGATTGCTCACATGTCTGTTGTTTGTTTCCCGGCCAGCTGGTAAGTTTCAGAATTGCCTGCTATTCCACACACTTGGTAAGGAATCCCCTGATGCAGAGTATGGAATGGTGATGAAAGTTGCAGTGACGCTGTAGACTGCTTCCCAGTCCATTTTGAATAATGACTCTCAGTAAAGTGACGCTGCCCTACCATCTGAAGCACATTGCCAATACCTAGCTTTCTGATGATAGGGATCTTTGGTACATCCATGAAAGTAAAGCCACTTCACATAATATTTAGTTCAGTTCAGTAGGTCAGAAACTTGGGGAATCTTAGCTATGTTTAGTAAGCTTAAACTCAGCTGCCCCGTAGACTCTTTGTTATGTAGATTTTGGATTATGCTAGCCTAAAGCACAGCTTTTACACTTAAAATTCTTTAAAGTGCGGATTTAGAAGCATATAAAAGCTCTGGATTCCATTACTGAAAAAGTATCAGAAAAGTATTGAGCTAGGTAATTACCTTAATCCAACCGAAATAGTTGGTCACAGTGTACATTAGATGAGCATCTAGAGTCAGACTTGATCATGCAGTCAACCCAAACAAAATTAGCTCAGCAACGGAGGGCCAGGTTTTTTAATTAGTTCACAGTGGCAAGAACAATTAATGTTTCCAAAAGTCAAGTGCAAATTCTACAAGTGACACAATTCAAGAAGACTTCATAAGGTTGAATTAAGCCTGGCCTGGCCTCCCACAGTCACATGCAGCATCCAAAGCTAACTTAATTTATCCCTTACTGTTAGCATCCCTACTAACTTCCATAGATTGAGCCGTAAGAAAAAGTAATGGTACTATTAACTGTATAGTAATAAGCTATTGCATTCAAAATACACATTTAAGTCTAATTTTCATTGAACTACACAAAAGCTGAAAATATAATAGCAATTCCCAGTCAGTTGACAGTAGCACTGTAATTGGCTACCCTGGCTTGTGCAGGTTTAATAAAATAAATGGGATTCATGAAAAAGCTCAATGGTCACTTAGTGATTGTTTCATTTCTGTTGTATTGTTTTCAGGTTAGAAAATCCCTTTATTTAGTGTTTTTAAATATTTATGGGACCCAGCTTGAAGCACATGGCACTTGGCGTTCTAATGCTAAACACACAAGTGAATAACTGAAATAAAAGGAAACACAAAGTTAATGCTAACCTTGAATTGCTTTCACAACAATTATCACTTAGCCCAGTATAAAGGAGACTTTGTAGTCTATTGAAAAGCTACAGCATTGAATTATTAATTATTATTTCATAATAGAGAATGCACAAATACTTTTGCCCAGTAAAGCTGAACCATGCTCTCTCACAGCTGGCACATGTTGACTGGCTGTAAGAGGTTGGAAAAAACTTACCTGGTGAGTACTGCTGTTTTGCTAATAACTAAATGAGCTGTCAGTGCTACATCTGAATGAAATCACCTTTCTTGAGTCTGCTTCAATGCCACTTCAAGTGTATCTGATACAAATACTGCACCAAAGTGCATGCAGCTTATTTTAAAATGGCATGTCTATGAACGGCTGTTTTTCATTTGTTCTGTTCTCAGCAGCATGGTTCCAGTCCCAATCCCCAGTTTGAGCCACTGGGCCAGATATTCAAAGTGCTCGGCACCCAGCAGCAACCGTTGTTTTCTTGAACACTTTTGAAAATCTGGAGGCTTAATTTAGGTGCCTAAATGGAAGACAAACTCTCTTTTGAAGAACTGGCCCACTCTACTGGTGTATAGACAGACCAGATGTGTGCGAGCACACTCTCAGAAATGACAATGCCTACAGTGAGTTTTGCTGGAATCTCAAACAAGTGTTGAAAACTATTTCCAGCAGGCCATTCCATAGTGTATTACTGTACACTACATACTGTGGTTAGATGTTTGGCTCTGTGTGTGTGTGTGTTTTTTCTGTCATCTTCCTGTGTGCTGCTCGAGCTCTGTGCAGACATCCGGCATAGCAGATATTGAGTGAACCGCCCAATGACCACAAGATCCGTTAAGGCACAAAGGCACCAGGCCAGGTTTATTGTTGATAAAGCATGGTAAGAGCACCTGGCAGACTCTATGGGGATACCAAGACATGCCTGAATGCCTGTGACAATGGACACAACTCAGTGAATGGCGAGACTTTCCATTTCCCCCTCGGCTGAACAAAAATACTTCCTCTGAGATACATCTTTATACCTCAATACAAACAAGTTATGTACTGCCTCTGACATAGTTAGTTAATGCTGCCTGACATGGCCAGTTGTAACCCATCACCTTGTATATGTTGGTTCAATTAAAACTTCTGTTACGTACTGTCATCCTGATCTTATCTTTTGAAAGGGGTCGGTGTGTTCCTGTTATCCATGGGGAATGTTTTTGTACCATCATTAATATCAAAATGTTCTGGTATCAATTAATATCAAAATGTGTTTGTGTAAGTACTCTGTGCTTAGCACTTCTTAAAAATGTGTATTTCTGCAATATCAGCCCTGTTCTTGTCAGATTCTGTAAGCAGGTCCTGCCTCATACCAGGCCTCTAATACAAGGGCGTATCTCTCAGACACTCTTCCTACTACACGCATTATTACATTTTTGAAAGAAAATTTTAAAAGTTTAATAATTTTATTCATACTATTTTTCAAATCCCTCAACCAGACAGCCTCAGTACAGGCCTTACAGAAAGAAAGAAAAATGCTAAATACCTTTTGGAAACCTCTAACAATGAACTAAAACTGCTTTTGTATAATAGCATAGCATAAATAATAGCATCCAGGACTAAATACTCTACATCTGAAACCTTTCTGATTTCCAGGGAAAGTCTACCTTTTGGGGAAAGACACAAACCATTGTTGTGGTTTGGAATGTTAGAAGTGCTCCTTTAGAGTACAGGTGAGATGGTCAAATATCTCATTCAGTGCTACCTATATGCTGTGTGTGTGTGTGTATAGTCTGATTCCCCATTCTTTTACAGTAGTGTAATTGTGTTGAAACCAGTGGTGTAATGAAGTGGAGAATCGGTATGCATTTCACTCTCTCAGTACCTGATATGTTTTACTTAGATTTTAATTGGGATATCCGGCATCCGTCCTTGCCCTCCTAGCCACGGATTTCTACTTTGCTCATTCTTTCAGCCAGGATGTAATAAATCTTACTGAGAGGAAAAAATAAGATTACTTTATCTGGTCCATCACTCTTTCTCCCCAGGTAATTTGGAATCCCAGATCACCAGGATGTTTCCTAGGCAGAAAGATGGACTGTATGACTGACTAATCTTTTCTCTTTCTAACTAGTATGAACCCTTGCCAGAGCCTCTTCCAACATATGACCATTGAGGTTCCCCGTGCTGGTTCTAAATTAATATTTTTGAAAACAACCAAATCGGAATGCTCAGTGATGACAGCTCTGCAGTCTTTTGGTGCACTTGTTTAAAACAATAGGACAAATCCAGCAGAGGAGCTAGGCAAACTAGAGGAGAAGAACACAGAAGTAAATTAAGCTAGCATCATGTAAGCCAATAAGGGCCTGGTTGGCAGAATTTGCATCTCTAGTCTACAGCTGTCTATGCTCTAATCCTTGTATACATCAGAGGATATAATTCTGATCCTGAAAACATGTGTGCATGTGCTTAACTTTGCCCTTGTGAACAGTCTCATTAAAGTCATTGTGACAGCTCATGTGAGCAAAGTTAAATATGTGCATAAGCATTTGCAGAATAGGGGCCTACATTTATAACCTAAGAATGTTTGATTCTGGAGTTCACATATCTGATCCTGCTCACTTACACCACTGTAAATCAGGAGTAACTCTGCTACAGTCAATGGAGTTATGCAAGTGTAAGCATGAAGTGAGATAAATCAGATAATTCGGCCTGACTCCCCACTGACCTGCAACTTACAGCCACTTACGTTATTTTAGTAGTGTTTTACATTCACTCCATACTGGTGTTAATGAAACTGAGAATAAAGCCCTGTGTATTTTAAGTCATTTTATATATATTAGGGCTGTCAAGTAATTAAAAAAATTAATTGTGATTAATTGTGCTGTTAAACAACAATAGAATTCCATTTATTTTAAATGTTTTTGGATGTTTACAACATTTTAAAATATATTAATTTCAGTTACAACACAGAATACAAAGTGTACAGTGCTCACTTTATATTTTTGGTTACAAATATTTGCACTGTAAAAAATAAAAAAAAATGTATTTTTCAATTCACCTCATACAATTACTGTAGTGCAATCTCTTTATCATGAAAGTTGAACTTATCAGTGTAGAATTATGTACAAAAACCCCTGCATTCAAAAATAAAACAATGTAAAACTTTAGAGCCCACAAGTCCACTCAGTCCTACTTCTTGGTCAGCCAGTCACTCAGGAAAGAAGGTTAGTTACAGTTTGCAGGAGATAATGCTGCCTGCTTCTTGTTTGCAATATCACCTGAAAGTGAGAACAGGTGTTCGCATAGCACTGTTGTAGCTGGAGTCGCAAGATATTTATATGCCAGATGCACTAAAGATTCATATATCACTGCATGCTTCAACCACCTTTCCAGAGGACATGCATGCATGCTGCTGATGGGTTCTGCTTGATAACGACTGACGCCTGTTCATTTTCATCATCTGAGTCAGATACCACAAGCAGAAAGTTGATTTTCTTTTTTGGTGGTTTGGGTTCTGTAGTTTCCTCATCAGAATGTTGCTCTTTTAAGACTTCTAAAAGCATGCTCCACACCTCATCCCTCTCACATATTGGACGTCACTTCCAATTCTTAAACCTTGGGTTGAGTGCTGTAGCTATTTTTAGAAATTTCACATTGGTACCTTATTTGCGTTTTGTCAAATCTGTTGTGAAAGTGTTCTTAAAATGAACATGTGCTGGATCATCGTCCAAGACTGCTATAACATGAAATGTATGCATAATGCAAGTAAAACAGAGCAGGAGACATACAATTCTCCCCCCCCCCCCCTGCCCCAAGGAGTACGGTCACAAATTTAGTCGATGCATTATTTTTTTTAATGAGCATCATCAGCATGGAAGCATGTCCCCTGGAATGGTGGCTGAATCATGAAGGGGCATATGAATGTTTAGCATATCTGGCATGTAAATACCTTGCAATGCCAGCTACAAAAGTGGCATGCCAACGCATGTTCTCACTTTCAGGTGACCTTGTAAATAAGAAGCAGGCAGCAGTATCTCCCATCAATGTAAACAAACTTGTTTGTCTTCACAATTGGCAGAATAAGAAGTAGGACTGAGTGGACTTGTAGGCTCTAAAGTTTTACACTGTTTTGTTTTTGAGTGCAGTTATGTAACCAAAAAAATCTACATTTGTAAGTTACACTTTCATGATAAAGAGATTGCATTTCAGTACTTGTATGAGGTCAACTGAAAAATACTATTTCTTTTGTTTATCATTTTTACAGTGCATATATTTGTAATAAAAATAGTAATATGAAGTGAGCACTCTTCACTTTGTAGTCTGTGTTGTAATTGAAATCAATATTGAAAATGTGTGAAAAACATCCAGAAATATTTAATAAATTTCAATTGGTATTCTAGTGTTATAAGTGCGATTAATTGAGATTAATTTTTTTGAGTTAATCGTGTGAGTTAACTGCGATTAATTGATAGTCCTAATATCTATCTATACCTATCTATCTATCTATGTCTATATAGAGAGATAGATATAAATATAAAACAGGATTAAGGGAATTAAGTGATTTGTCCTTGAATAATTTTTTTAAAATTAAAACCTGGAAAAACAATCCTGAAGGGCATTTTATTGTTTCAACTTGTATTTCTAAGTTAAATGTTAGTTGTTTCCAATTCAAATAGAATCCAACTTCATGAAATTGTGACATTTCACAGAACACTCACGGAAACATTTTCAGTTACATAAAATTCTGCATCCTTGACCACTCTTTTATTGAGCAGTGGACCCTAAGTGCTGACATCTATTGTCAAAGGCATCTTTCAAAAAATGCAGCAATTTCTGAAAGAGAAATGAGATGTGCAATTTTCTGCTTTTTGGCCATTTTTTTTATTTCCTGTGGGTTTTAAGTAGAGACCTCCAATTTAAAACCTATTATTCTGTAGACAACTTCCTCCCTTCTTCCCCTCATGTAACCTTGCTCTAGTTTCTGCCCTGTTATTTTCACACTTGTTCATTTTGCTTAGAATCATATTCTATTTAAAAATATATGTATGGTACATGTATGACACTCTCTCATATATTTACATGTTAAAGATGACAAAGTTTTACATTCTCCTATATATCAACACATTTCTTCTCAGAATAATAAATGTTTGCTCTTTAATGAAGCAGAAATTATTATTTCAACACATGTGGCTGTGCTCATTTTCCTCAGAAAAAAATTGTCAGTGATAATTGACCCTCACAACCAGAGAAAGCATTTTATGGGGAAGAAGTTTCCCTCCACTCACAAGGAGAGAGCCCACAAAGGAAGTTTTATCTGGGACTTTTAATATCAATATACATATTCCAGTTGTGTCTCGTAAAGCACCACAAAGTTGCTAATATGGGTGCAAGGACTGTATATCAGGGTATGTCTACATTGTAGTCATCAGGTGTGATTGCAGCTTGTGTAGACCTAACCGAGCTAGCTTCAGTTTAGCTAGCTCAAGTACCAGAGCAGTGAAACATTGGCAGTATGAGCTTCAACTTGGATAACTACTTGGACAGCTTCATAGCTTCGATACCCAAGCTAGCTAGATTAAAGCCACCGCAGACATATCTCCAGTCACAGACCCTGATTTCAGTGTAGACAATACCCTCAGACTCGGAGATCAGTAAAACATTTGTGAAGGGGATGCTCGGATCCCACAGTGATGGTTGTTGGATTAGTATGCAGAGAACTAAAGGATTTTTCCAAGTCTATCATTTTGTGTATGGGCAGGGAGTGTATTGGCCCCTGGTTATTACTCTTTCATGAAGAGTACTGCCCCAACCAGTGTATTATCCAGGGGAAAAAAAACACTTTAGGCTAGGAAATTGGGTTAGATAAAAAATGTTGAGAATTTTTTCAAGATTAACACCTAGCATCACTTTTTTTGAAGTATTGTGCTTAGTACTGACTACCACTGGTGGACTCCATGGTTGAAAATAATTTAAATTTATCAGGGTTACAGAATCAGGCCCTAGCTTAATATTCCTTTTTGCACGATGCATGTCGACTGCAGATTGGGACTGGGATAATTTGATGTCTCACCAGGACATCACTGTTCATGTTCCCAACAGGAATGATGAGATTGCCAAGAAAAGTGACAAACTAATCAGCACTATTCTTTTGCCTTAGAAGTAACCAGATCACTTCTCAGCAGTATATTTAAAATGCAGTCTGTTGCTATAGTCAATAGTTGATAATGTTTACCTTTCTTTTATTATGAGTTTGCTTGTGATTTGCAATGAGGTATACAAGAAAGGGACTTAAAATTAGCAAGAACAGTCTATGGGGCTGTGCCATTAACAGAGAATGGGTGGGACCATGTATAAAGCTGGTTAGTTAAGAGCTGCTAAAGTCTGTGGGTCAGATCATTTTTTAACGTTAATCACCTGTGGGTATGACTTGGTGGTGTGGGTGGTGTGGTATAATGTGATTTGTTAGAGTGTGAGCGTTTTATAACCGTCATTTGCGAGTAAATTACTTAGCAGTATTCTGCTTTATGACTGGCTGAAGAAACTTAGTTGATAGTATAATATAATTTATTTCCATGCATAAGTGAGTGACCTTCATATCTTACTCTGTCTCTTGTGAGTTATTATGGACCATTCCCTCACTAGTGGAAATGAATTGTGCTTTACCACTGCCCAGTGTTTTGTGCACTTTCTCCCACTAATTACATATTTACAGCATAGCTAAGCCATAAGACTGATTCTGATTTGCTGATGAAGATTACATGCCATGTGATTTATTTATGCATGTGCACAGCTCTGAGAATGTTTTAGTGTTCGAAACAGATGAACCCTACTTTGTCTATTTTCTTTTGTCTGGTGGCAATAGAACCACAGATCGAATTCTAGAACTGGGAAAGAAGTATTGGTCCATTGTGTCATTTCCCTGCCATGTAGGATTTTTCCATACAGGACTTTTTCTAGTGTTTTTTCTGGACTAGTTTTCAATGTGTTAACTGATGAAGCTTCTGCCACTTCCCTTGGAGACTCTTGCACAATTTAATAGTTCTCATAGCTGGGAAGATTTTTCTGATACTCCCCTAGAATTTTCCCCTTTACTTCTGGGGAGACACGTTGGTACCATCCTAAATAATCCCTCTCCCTTCTTGTTAGTTAGGAGCTTTAAATGTTTACAGCCTGTCACTTCGTTCTTTGGTCATATCTTATCCTTGGTACATGTGCAGAGATACTAGATTATATATGCAGCTGTTGGCACTGCCTGTTATCAAGATTGCCTGACACTTCCCATTGTAAGACCCTATTTTTCAGTTTCTTATAATGTTCCAATCTTTAACTCTTTGGTCTGAAATTTTCCATGCTGGGTTTCTGCTTTAGGCTTAACTTCTTTGGAAAATTTCAGCTTTCTGTTCTTTCATCAGTTAAATACCCCACAAATTCCACACTGGGTGTGCACATGGCAGGACTTTCCCTGCAATTGCAGCTCTGGACTGCTGTGAGCTGTTCTGGGTCTGTTCACCTGAATTGAGAGCAAGGAGACACTCTCTTCTGTACTTTGAATGACCCTCCTCCCCACCACTCCCTGAGGCAATGTGGAGGAGGAAGCTGCTTGCTACAGAGGTAGAGGGGACAGGAGCTGGATGTGCTATGGGTGTGGGCTGGGTGAGTAGATTGGGACAAAGAGACTGGAGGTGGAGAGGGAGGCAGGGGGTGTTGAACTGGGACTTAAGGCTGGTTGGGGGAGAAGGAAACAAGAACTGGGAGCTGGCAGAGGGAATCTGTGACTGACTGGTCAAGGAGGCCGGGGAAAGAAATGGCAGGGAGGGACTGGGAGACAGTTACTGGGAGTGGGAGACAGATCAGATGAGGAGCCAGGGGAGACTGAGAACCAGTATGATGGGGGGAAAGAAGGAAAGGAGACAGATCTGATGAAAAAGCCAAGGAGACTGGTGGTGGGAAGAGCTGTGACTGGCTGAGAAAAGACCACTGGGGATCTGGGACAAAGCTGGGGAGAGTGGCCAGGAACACTGAGAATGGACAAGGATCCTGGAGAGGGAAATTGGGACTGGGAGCTAGTGTGGACAAGGAACATGGGCATAGGTGGTGGGAGGTAACTGGATGCCAGGATGGGGTACAGAGACATCAGATGATGAACTGTGGGGGTGAGGAGGGGACTAGGACTGACTGGGTGAGAAGACTGTGACGGGGAGTATGGAGACTAGGACTGGGATGCAAAGCCTGAGGAGTAGAGAATAGGACTAGAACAAAGATGGGTGGGAAAAAGGACTCAGACAGGTTGTGGGGAGTAGGGCAGAAGTGTCTATGCCTATTTGGTACCCTCCTCTCCAGTTTTCCTGGGTCTCACCATTCCTCTTCTGTCAGCAGATATCTGGGAAACCCACTGGCAAAATGTCCCATCTGCCTCTAATGCTTGTCATCCTCTGTGTGCACCATCTACTGGTGCTACCATGCACTCTATGTCCCTGTGTAGTGGATCTAAAGAATCCAGCTCAGCTGATGACACAAGTAGGTGTCTACATGATGGTATTTCTGTTTGGTTGCTTTTAAAAAACTAGGAGAATTCTCTCTCTCTGACTGACACACACACACACAAAATTAAGATTGCAAAATCAAGTACTCAAAAGTTAGGATATGCAAGAATTAAGGTTGATTACACTACCATAAATTGGCCTCATTGTGCATGTGCATTCTGATGTAGCTTTTAATTACATGATCGCATACATACAAAAACGTATTTTGAAACCACTCTGAAGCCAGATGGGTCATCTTGGGCATTCTACATTAATTTCAGAGAATGAGACACAATAAATCAAGAACAAATGCTGAGATCTACCGTGATGTGACCTGAGGTGGAAGGGAGTGCAAAAGCATAGTGGTTATGGGTTCAGCATAGTCTCTTCCTGGTTAATATAACTGGCAGGAATGTTAAATCTGAGTCTCCACAATACTCCATGCCATCTCTAGTCCAGCCATAGTTATTCCCTACAACAAACTATACTTATCCTACTGCGAGGGAAACAAAACTAGGAAGTCTCTCTTCTTAAAAGCAGCTTGGAAACAATGAACTTAAACCTCTGGAGCTTTGGCCTTTCACAAGGAGCATAGCACTGAGCTACAGTTCTGTTTGATACTTGTGTTCACATGATTCCTTTCCTCCGGCTTGTAGCCTCTCACTTTGAACAGACAGTACACAATATTTGGAAGCTTTTATGTCCATCTATTTCTCTGAGTGCCTGCCAGGTACAATCTTTGTAAAACAATTTGCAAATAGGACCCAATGTCCCTGAAACAACATCTTTCCCACTAGATAAACACACTTATCTTTCAAAGTGCCAGTTATTCTACCAGCTCTGCTGGTTGCAATAGAAAAAGGGGGTTCTTGGTCCCTCCTATTCTCTGCCTGGGGCACTTAATAATCTAGTCTCCCATGGACTATGATACTTTGGTCTAATTTTGGTTATTGTGTTTCATGTGAGTGCTGGATGGTGTTGATGGCCTATGACATACAGGAGGACAGACTAGATGATGTGATGGTCCCTTCTGGCCTTAGGATCCGTGACTCTGAATTAATTCTACAATGACAGTTTAACTAATGGATGTGAGTTGCATTAAAAGTATACCATATTCTTAGTTTCAGAAACCACCATGAAATGGAGCCACACTGACTATCCATCATGCTATAATAGGAGTGTAATATAATGATTAGAGGAAACTGAGTCACAATTCTGAGGTTCATTTTGAGAGACTGTCACTGATTCACTGTGTGATGTTGGCACCCTTTCCTCTCTCTGGCACAGTTTATCCATCTTAAACAGGTGTATTTATACCTCAGAGGGACACTGTGAGATGGAATTAATTAATGTTTGTAAAGAACATTGAGGTTCTGGAATGAAAGTTACAACTGAGGTGCAAAGCTTTAGTATTATCTGGCATTACTTCATCTTCTAGCAATGAAGAAGCAGGCAGCATATATATTCTAGATTATTTTTAACAATAATAGCAGTTCTGTACTGATACATTTAAGAAATGATGTATGGATGTCTTGTTGTCAGGCACTCTTATTTTCAGTTGGGATATTGCTCTGACTCTCACAAGTTTACCCTTGCCTTTTTTGGGCCCTCCTCTCACTTCCTCCATTGAAATGCCAAAGTCTCTCACTGAAGAGGAATACACAAAGCATGTATTTTGCTGCCACAAGGCCACTGGAAACTTTCAGTTTCAGGGCTTGCATGACTGTAACCCTTTCTGGGCTCAGTGATTTGGATTTCCCCTCCAACTTATTAATTGGTTTCAAAATCATATTTCAGAGTGATTCTTCATCAGAAAAATGAGAATAAAGATAACTCCAAGAGCTTTTAGAGCACATTTGTTTGCCAGCATTGACTGGTCCTTGAGCCTGACACAGATTGTTACAATGGCAAAAGTCAATGGCCATTAGAAAAAGCAAATGAAATGAAACAAAGTTATTGAAATATCAAGGTTTTAACATAAACACATCAAAAGTAGATAACGTCAAGTGCAAAACTATAATTGACCCCCCTAACTTACTGCTGTGGATTCTTTCTATTGCAATGCAGATGGTCTTCTATCACTGGGCATATAATATCAAGGGGCAGGGGTCTTAGAGCGGATTGTTTCAGTCCCCTCACTGTAAGTAAAATAGCTATTTAAAATGTAAATCATGTTATAAAGTACTCTAATAATATACTTAACTGTACATTATGTAACTGTTTTAATCCCATTGAAGTCAGTAGCAAATTTATCATGGACTTCAATGGCAGTAGGAACAGGCCTTAAGAGTTTTTCTTCCTGTTTAAATGAATAATATTGTGAACTTTAATACTCTTTTAAAAGTCAGAAAAGGAATTGTAAATCAATGCAATACTGTGCTAGCTACAAGCCACTCTGCAGCTGGGAGCTAGAGATATGAATGAGAAATAAAATGAAAATATATACCAATAAACCAAGCCGCTACCCTCTGAACTTAATTAAAAAATTGTTCTTTTTTGTTTACTTTTTTTGGCATGGCTGTAGATTAAAACTTTTTCATTTTATTTTCAAATTAAAAATTCCTACTTTTTTAATAGAAAAAAGAAGTTTTCAAATCCATCTCAGAAAGAATGTCAATGGTGTAGAACAGCACCACACTGATAAATAAACTGCAAGAGGTCAAAAGCTAAGAGAAAGGAGAGTTTGCTACCATACAGTCTCTCATTCTGACATTCAAAGCAGCAGGTAATGCTATCTCAATGACAATGGTAACTGAAAGGTAGATTATTCCTAACATTCTTGCCTTCTTCCTTTTCCTCTTCTCTAATACTTTGGTTTATTTTTGGTTATTGGGTTTAATATGCAGGTGGCTAGATGAGGATGGTGGCCTGTGACAGACTAGCTGATCTGATAGTCCATTCTGGTCTTAAACTGTGATTCACCCGTGTAGACACTCTATTTTGACCTTGGAGGTGTCACTTGACAGGAGTTACCTGTTACCCCCTGCACACATAGAATTTGGTTCCAAAAGGTCAGGAACAAAGAAGTGGATCCTGTGGCATAGATGAAGTGTGTATGCATAGGAGACCAGAGTCTCTTCCAAATCATGTAAAAACTGAAAGTTCAAAATATGGCCTCTGTATCCATGGAAATTTACCATCCTAAACATTCTGACATTGACTCTTTTTTAGCATCAGTAACTGTGAACCATCAATAATTAATTTGCTTATATCTATTTGCCATGGACAGGGGAAGGTCCTCTCTTGTGGATAGTTAACTAGACTGTTTAGAAAGATGTTAACCTTTTCAACCACTAACTGAATATTATGGTGGGAAATGCTGCTTCCATAGACATTTCCTGACTGTTCGTTTACAATAGCCTGTCACTTTGATCCTGCTTTGTCTCTCATCATGTGTATCAGGGTTTCTGTCAAAGGAACACCCTGTAAAATTTGGAGATATTTGCAGCTCTAAAACAGTGCTAATTCCCTCTCCTCACCAATGTCATTCCTATATAAGTCTAGAAAATATTTGACAGATGATTCCTGAATGTACATTAAATCTGAACTTGTCACGAGGATATTTGCCTTTAAAACAAAAATGGTGCTGCCAATCAAGTTGTCTAGAGTAGTTTGACTGAATTAGAATGATAGTAGTATGTGTGTATGTGTGTGTGATGCTGTATCATTAAAGATGAGCATTTGTATAATTGTTGCTACCACTGTTATACAATAACAGCAAATCTTGTACAAAGTATGCCATGTAAGGTATTAATGGAAAAGTTAAGATTTGCTAAGTATAATTGTTTTGTTTATGTGCATGTATCATATTTATATCTGAAGTTATGAATATTGGTTATGTACTTGTATCTTAAACATGTGTTGTATTCCTGAGTCACTCCCCTCCTCCCTGATAGAATTTACATTAGGGCTAGACAGCTACGTGTTAGTGGCATAGCAAGAATGCTCCATTTTCACATTGGCCATTGAAGAAACTCATCCCATCCAGATAGCTCGTCCAGTGGATGCCTCAGATAGTGAAGAGCCAATGGTCACCCCCTGAGATTCAGAAAACCACATTGGGGTATGTGATATGATTATGTGACTCTGGACTCCAACTTAGGCCAGTAACTTTCCATGTATCGGGACCATGGGCTTTATTTGGGACAGTAAATTTCCATGCACATTGTAGAGGATATAAAAAAAGACACCCAAGACATCTCCAGGGTGCCTCTTTCCTCCTCTAATTCTCTGGACTGTGGATTTACAACTAAAAAGAGCATCTTGAATTTTGGACTGAGGATCTCCCGATCTTTTGGAAGTTACCTGAAAGACTTTACAAGCCAGCAGTCTATTCCATCATTGCTATAAACCTGATATAAGAACTTTGCAATCATTTGTATGTATATGATCTATTAACCATTTATAACTCATTTTATTTATTTTATTAATAAATCTTTACTAAGGATTGGCTGACGGTGTGATATTTGGATAAGATCTGAGATACCTATTGATCTGGGGGTAAGTGTCTGATCCTTTTGGATTAGAAAGAATTTCACATATGGTGAAATGGGTTTTCAATAACCGCTCACTATATTAAATTGGGTTGCCTGGATGGGAGCCAAGGGCTAGAATGCATAAAGGAGACCGTGTTTGGCTTCTGGTTAACCAGTGTGGCACTGCAGAAGCTCTTTTGTTACTGGTTTGGTGACTCTAATTATAGAATAAATCACCAGTTTTGGGGGATTGTCTGCTCTTTCTTTCAGTCTTCCCTGAGTGTGGCATTTTCAGTGTGGCCCATCCCAGGCACCTAGTCACATTTGGTGTAGTCTGTAGGATACATATTACCATAAGTCAACTGGGTTTTGGAGTTGAACCCCATGCTAATTAAATCTGAAATTTAATATTGAGCGTTTGGTGGTTAAAGAGTGGGTGAATCACAATCATATGTGGATTGTGCCACAAAGAAGATTTAACAATTATGTAAAGAAAGAAAAATAGCCCTTAAAGGGGACATTTCAGATCAGAAAATGAGAGTTGCTCAAGGACAGTTAGCAGAAAGCAGGGTCTCTCCCTTCACCTGCCCCAGATGCAGCTACAGCAGAGCAATCAGAATGCAAACACTGAAAGACAAGACAGCGTCTTGAGCATGAAGAAAAATGGGCAGAACTCTGAATGAGGGTGAAAAAGGAGGCTGAGGAGGCAGAAGAGAGAGCGTACCAGAGATTCCTAGCTGAGGCCGAACTCAAAAAGGAGGCTCACAAGAGGCAAATGGAACAGCTGCAGGCTGAGAAGGGAGCCCACCAGAGACAGACAGACTAGCTGCCACAGCTGAAGAAAAAGCTGCCAGACTTCAGCTCCAAGTCCTGAAAGAGCAAAAGAATCTGCCACAGTCTGAAACTCCATCTCCTTTCCCCAATAGTAAAAACTGGGGAGAGAACATGTCTCATTTATAAAGATACTGAAGATGTGGAAGGTTTCAGAGTAGCAGCCGTGTTAGTCTGTATCCGCAAAAAGAAAAGGAGTACTTGTGGCACCTTAGAGACTAACAAATTTATTCGAGCATAAGCTTTTGTGAGCTACAGCTCACTTCATCGGATGCATTCAGTGGAAAATACAGTGGGGAGATTTATATACACAGAGAACATGAAACAATGGGTGTTACCATACAGTCTGTAACCAGAGTGATCACTTAAGGTGAGCTATTACCAGCAGGAGAGCGGGGGGGGGGGGCGGCAGGAAGAACTTTTTGTAGTGATAATCAAGGTGGGCCATTTCCAGCAGTTGACAAGAACGTCTGTGGAAGAATATCTGTCTGAACATCTGTGTAATCTTCCCCGGGTTCCAGATGACCAGTGAATGCCTGTCCTACTAACCAGATTGACCAGAAAAGCTAGAGAGGTATTTAATTGGGGGATGAGGAGGCTTTGGATTATGTGATGTTTAAAGATGCTGTATTGAACCATTTCAAGATCACTCCTGAATCTTATAGATTGAAATTTAGAAATCCCAAAAGGTCTAATGATTTTACTTATGTGGGATGTGCTCATAAATTGATGGGTTATTGTCAAAAAGTGAGTTATATGAGCAAAAGCTTATGGGAAGGTTGATAAACTTCTAGACTTAATTACTCTGGAGCAATTGCTAAAAATAGCTCCTGAAGATATTAAAGGGGCAATCTGTGATAGAGAGCCTGATTTGGTTTTGAGGGCTGTGGAAATTACTGTTGCCAGCTTGTGTGAAAATGCTGTTGCTGTAATCTCAGGAGCCCCATGACTTGTAATGATGCTAAGTATGGGAGTGCAAAGTTCATGGTGAAACTATTTTGCATGGCATGACACCACTTCTGACATCACTCTAGTTAAAGCAAGTATTGTCAGACAGGAAGACTATTTGCCAGACAATAGTGTGAATATTGTAGCCTTCTCCGAGTATTTTGTGAATGTGCCTTTGGATAAAATCCACCTTAATTGGAAAAATTTGATGGTGTTATGACAGTTGGGGGTAAAGAAGTTATTGCCTTCTGGCATATTAATTGGTTATGATATGGTGACTATGTTTAATCAGGTTGATATCATAACCAGATCACAGGGAAAGCATGAAGGTGATTCATCTGTTTTACCGGCACAGAGAACTGTGACAAGGAAGGATATATTTCCAAAGCCTGTGTCTTTTTTAGGCTGATGACTTGCCTGGTAAGAAAGCTATCCTAATCTCCAAGCATTGCTCTGTAATCAGCCATGTATGCTGTGGTAAGAAAGAGTGTGTTTCTGACCTGTTGTTTATGGAGAATAACAGCTTGCCTGCTGAGGGAGAAATTATCTCCAGGCAGTTGATGGTTGGGAAAAGTGTGAGCAGAAAGAAAGGGCCTCTCAGCTAATGTTGGTTGAGGATTTGTCTGTTGTCCCAGAGGTGGTTCTGGACTTAACTGAAACACAAAGAGTCTGTTGCTGCTCAGGAAAATATTTCATTAGAGCAAGCTCCAGCTGAAGAGGGTGAGGGCAGAAATTTTGTGAAAGATGAATTGTTGTTTAGAGAAGCTCCTACAGGGAAAAAGCAGCCTTGTGGTAGGATTTGCAAGAAGTTTGCTGTACCTGAAGGGCACGGAAGTGACTTGCCTGAAGTAGCTCAGAATGAGTCAGTCTGTAGAAAGCAACGGTTTATTTGGTGAGAAATTTGTTTCAATTTTGTGCACTGCAGCCATGATATCCAGCAACCTCCTTCTAAGAATTTGGCCCAGTCACACACAGCCATTGAGCAATTGATGGCAATCAGGTTCATTGCCTGTGATTGTGACCTCTACTCTTCCTGGATAATAAGAGCCGAGAACCCCTGGCACTTCCACTAACATTACTTACACTTCCTTCTGGGGAATCTGCCACCCACCTCAAGACATGCAATAGTTCAACAAACTACCATTCAATGTCAAACCTACTGTTTCTAAGCAAGTGAATTGAGAAGATGGAAAATGCAATCTCTAACCTAGCATCCTGAGTTAGCTGCCATGCCCTATGTCCTTCTGTCAGGCTTCAGGCCAGCACTTGCCACTCTTGTGGAGGACCTGCCTGCAGAAGAGGGAAATACATCCATACTCCTCTCTCCAGCATCTGCTACAATTATAATAATAATAATAATATCTAACTCCTATATAGTTTTTCATCAGTAGAACTGAAAGTGCTTTACAAAGCAGGTCAGTATAATAATCCCATTTTACAGATGGGGAAATTGAGGCACTGAAAGGTGAAGGAAGGACTTACCTAAGATCATCAAGCAGGCCAGTGGCAGAAATGGGAGTAGAAGCCAGGTCTGCTGAGCCCCAGTCCAGAAGGCTACACTGCCCACAAATCTTGTTTTCAAGAAGCAGCAGAAATGAACAAAAGAGTCCTAACGTGGCTCAGATCCATTTCTCGCAGTCCATGAAACACCTCCAAGTTACAGCAGCTGAGGTTCTGTCAAAGGGAGTTCAACCAAAAGCTTTGCCAGAGCGGTAGCAAGGGTTGCTGGTGAATGCCTTTCCCTGCAATGTCCCTTGAGGCACTAGCCCAGATCTTTAAAGGTATTTAGGCTTCTAACTCCCATGGAAATCAATGGGAGTTAGGTCTCTAAATTCCTTTTGGGAATCTGGGTCTGTCAAGGTTTCTTCCCCACTCTGAACTCTAGGGTACAGATGTGGGGACCTGCATGAAAACCCCCCTAAGCTTATTTTTACCAACTTAGGTTAAAACTTCCCCAAGGTATAAACTATTTTACCTTTTTTGCCCCTGGACTTCATTGCTGCCACCACCAAGTGTCTAACAAATATATAACAGGGAAAGAGCCCGCTTGGAAATGTCTTTCCCCCCCCCAAAATCCTCCCAAACCCTACACCCCCTTTCCTGGGGAAGGCTTGATAAAAATCCTCACCAATCTGCATAGGTGAACAGAGACCCAAACCCTTGGATCTTAAGAACAATGAAAAAGCAATCAGGTTCTTAAAAGAAGAATCTTAATGAAAGAAAAAGTAAAGGAATCACCTCTGTAAAATCAGGATGGTAAATACCTTGCAGGGTAATCCGATTCAAAACATAGAAAATCGCTCTAGGCAAAACCTTAAGTTACAAAAAGACACACAAACAGGAATATACATTCCATTCAGCACAACTTATTTTATCAGCCATTTAAACAAAACAGAATCTAACGTATATCTAACTAGATTGCTTATTAGCCCTTTACAGGAGTTCTGACCCGCATTCCTGCTCCGGTCCCGGCAAAAGCAACACACAGACCGAGAGAACCTTTGTTTCTTCCCCCCCATGAAAGTATCTTGTTTCCTCATTGGTCATTTTGGTCAGGTGCCAGCGAGGTTATTCTAGCTTCTTAACCCTTTACAGGTGAAAGGGATTTTCTTCTGGCCAGGAGGGATTTAAAGGTGTTTGCCCTTCCCTTTATATTTATGACAGGGTCATAGTGTCTGTTTTCAGCCATTATGGCTTACATCTGTCTGTAAGTGCTTCCTCATGGGGCATGGACTCAGAAGCTAAGGGGGAGGCTCAGGAGAACACCACCTGCTGGGGAAGCCCTGTCTGTGCAGTTGCATGGGGTAGTATTTATGGAGTCCGTGGAAAGCTGTAGTGGATAAAGAGGCAAATAAATCTCAAAGATCCAGAGCGTTTGGGAGAGCAAACCCTGTTTCCACACAATGGAAGGATTCAGAGGTAACTCTGCAAGTGGAACCTTGGTGATTTTTAATCTCTTGTGGTCCCTTCTGTCTGCACTTTAAACACGACCAGCAGTGCTCACTACCAGAACTGGGAGACTTTTGAAGGGGTGGGGAATTGCACAGGTGCACTGCATGAGGAATAATACATTACAATTCAGTCACTTGTTGGCCTTCTCAGGAGGGCTTTTTCGTTCACGCTGGTATTTTTTGTCATGCTGTGTGATAAATGATAAGATCAAGTAGATGGACTCCAAGATTCTGGCCTCAACTCAACCTTATAAATTACTGTTTTCGCTGTTCTTGCTGACGTCCTTCCCACTGCTTCTGTACACTTTTTCTTGTTGCATTTTTACACACGGACAAAAATGCATGTTCCCTAGGATATAATAAAATATGTTAGCACCCATGAATTCAAACCTGTTTCTCTTCAAATCTGTGCAGGATCTTTCCATCTCGCTGCATTTCATTACAAGCTCCAGGGGTAACAAAAATACTTGCTCTTTTCCTGTATTCAGTACCATATTACAATATAACTAATAAAACCTATTTAGCATCTATTGCAATTGGCTCTTCACACAGGAGCTGTGCAATATTTCTGAGCTCTAAGCCCTGATGCTCTTTGAACTCAGTTGCAACCTAAAAAGAGGGGGTGAGGGAAATAGTGTTGTATGGCTTGTTTCCTTGTTGTAAGTTTATTGGTGAAGAATTTATTGAACATTCATATACGTTTGATAAACGTTGCTTCCTGATCATATTGCTAAGTGTCTGAAATCCTTGAATCTTGTAAAAAGTGTCTGGTTTTACCACAAATAGACTAAATAAAAAATCAGAGGTTCTACGTTGCTTTGTTGTCATAGCTTCAGTTAATATTCCCCTACTCTTTTAACACATTTTTAATAAAAATGTAAAGGAGAAAAGTTAGGGGAGAATGAGAAGCTGTTAAAATTATTAGTAAAAAACCACAATATTTTGCTGCTTATAATCTTCATTCACTGCTAATATTTTAACACACATACAACTTCCTATGGCATATTGGCTCTGGACTTCTGTGAGTAGCACAACATTTTCTATTAAAAAGCACACATGATATACCATGTGGTGTGACAGCTGCTAAGGTGATGATGCATTTTAGTGAATGATACCATAAATAAACATACCAAATTAAACAACCGCCCCCCCACCACACTCCAAATAAGAATAAAATTTGGCAGCAAAATTAATCATTTTTCTAAATCTCTTTATACTTGTCACAAGCCTTCCCAGATCCATTCCGTTTGGCTAGATCCTTGCGTATTCTCTCCATATCCTCTAAGTTATAAAGCTCCCTCTTCCATTGTCTGTAGAAGCATAGTTTAGGCTTTAAAGACCTAGTCAAATGGGTCTTTATGCACTCTCCAGTAGACACATTTTTTATGGCCCCCCTGTTTGCAGGTCAAAGATCACTTTTGCATATGCAAATCGGATAGTTGTGCTTGTATCCATAAACGATAATAATGTTTATTTATAAAGCTGTACCACCAGCATCTGTGGAGAACTGCACAGAATAATACAAACGTTACTGAAATACAATGGACACACAGTTAAAGCACTCCTAATACAATAAAAAACAAAAAAATAAAGAGGTCACAGACAAAAAAGGGGAATGGGGAGGGAAGGTAGACCGAAGATAATATGCCTGGGATCAACCAGAGAGAGAAGAATTGAGAGAGTTCTCAAAGGATCATGAGAACAACAAGGACATATCCCAAGCATATGGGACTGAGCAATGTTTTACCTGTAATTCCTTCACCTGGCCTCTAGGTACAGTTTTTGCAATTGCTGTTGGCTGTAAAAGATTCATCTTCTCCTGCTCCTCAGCTGCATGACTATAACCCTTGCTCTGTCAGCTCATCCTCCTGGTCTGTCTGTCAAGCAGGGTGAGGTGTCAGGAAGGATAAGAGAAGAAGGCAGCTGCCCACAGCCTCACTCCCTAGCTCTAAAACAACGGAGCAGCTTCAACTTCTTACATGCAGGAGAAGATAAGGAAAGAGAGGATGCACTAGGGGAGGGGCAAAGAGACATCTCAGGGAGGAAGATGAGAGGGAGGACCACAGGAGGAGGTAAACGCACAGATAGAACAAGAGTGAAGGAGGAGGAGTCAGGCCTGCCTGGCTTCCTTCTGTCTGTCAGTCTGTCTAGGTGCTCCTATAGCCCTGATCAGCATAGTACCTAAGTATTTATCCTCACAATGCCCTGTAAGGCAGGGAAGTATTTTTATATCTATTCTATAGAGGGGAACTGAGACACAGAGAAATTAAGTGATTTAGCCAAATTCACACTGGAGGTTTGCGGTAGAGCCACGAATTGAATTCAGATGTTCTGTGTCCCAGTCCAGTGCTTTAACCGCAAGGCCATCCTTCTTCCCTTGAGGGGTTTAAGAGTCCAGCAATGAAAAGTGTAGTTGAGGGTAAAGGGAATTTATACATTTCTCATTTTGGGAATATGGAATTGAGTTTACGTTAGTGTATCCACTTCTTTTCTTACCACTACACCACTGCTGCAGTGCCATCTCAAAGTCTATTTGGCACTTTAAAAGCAGGCACTGTAAAGGGCACAGGAGAGGTGTAACATGATCACAGTTGCTCCAACCGTTAATGAGCAGACATGCTGCTGAATTCTGAATAAGCTGCAAGAGACAGAGATGCCCTGCTGTAGGCTCTGCTAAGAGGGAATTACAATAACCATGCTTGTGGTCACAAGGGCATGCATTGCTCTTGCAAGGCCATCATAAGATAAATAAGGGCACAGCCTGCACAAATAGCACAACTGCAAAAAAGCCCCTCATTTATGTGTGCATGCAAAAAGGGGCACATTAATGAAAGTCTGCCCCGTTCTGTCACTTCAAAGGCCAGTTATAGCCCGGGATCAATGTAGATCACATTGATTGAATCAGAAAACAATAGTATTTCCTATCTATGGATATTCACATGACAAATGTTCACCTTGCTCATAGGATAACTATTACATTAATTAAGCAAGAGGGTTTTATAGCAATATCTCTTAGGAATAAAGGAAACACATTACTGGAACATAGCTTCCCTAATCACAGAGGGAAATCTGACAGTACCTGTTCTGCAGTGTCCCTATCACCCCTGTCTGCTCACACCTAGTAGAACTCTTCTGGCTGCCACCATCTCTGCCTATCACCCCTTCCAGGTAAAGCAGATCTGTATGTGACGGAGAAGGAATCACTCCATAATGGCTAAATGACATTAATGAAGGTTAGTTTGAGATGTTTCAACTGCCCTGATTGACTAACTAGAATTGCTGCATTAAAAAAACATTATCATAGGATGAAATCTCTTCAGGGACTACAGAAGTCTCTAATGCAGTGGAACGACCCTTGTTCTCAGTGGGGGTGGGAGAGGGCAGGTGACTATAAAGTAGGCATCAAAGTGAAGTCTGTATCACCTACACCAATGTTCTGTGTAGTTCAGGGTCATGGGGGTGAGGGCATGATGAAGGGAAGGGTAAGGGCATGGCCTCTGGTTGTATGGTTTTTAAGATTCAGTAACCAGAGTCTCTGAGTCCCCCCAAAGCTGCAGATCCTATTCCAGCTCTGACAGGCACGGGGAAGAGTCTCCTTATTTATCTGGGGTGACAACTTTATGGTGAAGGTAAAGTTATTTAATAATTATATTGAGCTAATACACCTTAGCAGAAGTTATTAGTAGGTGACAAGCTCACGATAGTTCATTACATAAAACAATGAAAGAACTCCCTATCACACTAGAATGTTGACTCTTCTGGGGGAGTCCAGCAGCTTACAAACACAACACCACACTGTGCACCTCTGCAGTAAGACTTTCTGGTTTTGTTTTTGAGATTAATTTTTTTATTGATTTTTGTAAAGAAACAGATGAAAAGTACATAAAAGAAAATGACTTGCAGCTTGTATGTATACCATATACGTCCTGGGGTCGCCAATAGAATTAGGCAATTTTACAGCTCATGAAACCTGCACTAATTCAAAACAATACAATACTACATAGCCATAACATTAGGGTGGGGGTTACAGTAAAACCAGAAGACATACATAAATAGGGAGAAAAGGGAAGGAGGGGACCAGAGGTGAAGGAAAAGGTGTGGGGGGAATTAGGTGAAATGGAGATCTAGCATTCCAGACAGGAAACTTTGATGGGGTCCAAATACTTTCAAAATCCTACAACTCATCTCTTTGGTAGTAAGCTAGTCTTTCTTTGGCTGCTAAATCAGACAGGTCTGATCACCACTGCTGTGTTCTGAGCATAAGCCTACTCTTCCATTTTGTAAAATCATGTACTTGGTGATTCTTGAGGTTCCAGTGATCAAAGTCTGTGGTGGAGTTAAACCCAGCTGAGCAGGTAAGTATTTTTGGATGTAATTGCCACCTGAGGTCTGGTTGCTGATGTCAAGATCCATTTTAACTCTCATGTCCGCCTCTCTCCACAGCTGTCTGACTTCTGGATGAGCCCAGAGTGTGTGTGTGAGGATTCACTTTTCTTTATTACAGTGCCAACAAACACCAGAGGATAAGGCTTTTATCTTGCAACATCCAATACATTTTGAATACAGTCTTTTGTTGTATTAAGCAGAGCCTGAGATTCACAGAGGCATTTTAACATTACATAATATGCTGTGTGTAATAGAGCCAGACTCACCTGGCGGCGCCTCCTGCTGGTTGTCCTTGAGAATTAGCTCACCAGCCTCCGGAGCCCCCTCTGCCGTCTAGTGATCCGCCTATTACTGGCCCCCGTGTCCCTCCCGGACCCAGTGCCCTTTTGTCTGGGCTGCTGCCCCTCTGGCAGCAACCCCTCAGTCTCAGGGTCTCCCCAGGGGAACCCCCCACCCACTATCCCCACTTCACCTCAGTCTTGGCTACTGCCAGTCCTCACTTAGCCCCGCTCCCTGGGCAGACTGCAGTGTATCAGAGACTCATCACAGGCGAAGGGGTTTGGATCTGCTGCCTCTGTCTACCCGTGGGCTGCCCCCTTGCAATTCCAGTACCTAATAGGCCCTAATCTAGGCCTCGTAGCCTGGGGGTTTCCAGGCCAGAGCTCCCCTGGCCTTTCCCCCTCAGCCCTGCCCCAATCTAGGCATTCCCTCAGGTCCCTGCAGCCAGGCCCTTCCCTCTATGAACACAGAGAGAGACTCTGGTTAAGCTTCAGCCTAGCAGCCCCTTTATAGGCCCAGCTGCGGCCATTTCCCCAAACAGCCTAGCTTTTCTTTCCCTCAGCCCTGGCTCTCTCCCAGGGCTGGCTTTTAAGCCCCACCGGGCAGGAACAGGTAACCTCCCCCCTACACTGTGCTATGGGGATTCTTTCAAGGGATGTAATAAATTTCCTTCCCACACTTTCACAAGGAATGCCAGAGTAACTGAGTTCCTCTCCATTAACAAAGTAGACATTGGCCCGGGGAGTTTATG
This sequence comes from Caretta caretta, assembly GCF_965140235.1. NCBI lineage: Eukaryota > Metazoa > Chordata > Testudines > Cheloniidae > Caretta > Caretta caretta. The sequence continues at coordinate 31,073,169 of NC_134216.1, forward strand.
AAGCATTTCTAAAGTTTCCAGTAGTTCTGGGACATCTGGCAGTCCCAGGGTGTCCAGGCCAAATAGATATGTTGGCAAGTACCTTAGTTGTGTAAGTACTGCTGCCCTGCTGAGGGTGTCAGATCATAATATTGCTTTAGTGTAAGAAAAAAGGAAAAAGCCTTCATCACTGACTAATTGCATACATTTCCCAATGTCACTGATCAGCCAGTTCTTCCAAATTATAGTTTTGTTCCCAGCTTGCAGATCTGGGTTGCCCCAAATAGATGCCTTTGCACGATCATAATGGTGAAGTTGGTACCTCTCAGCTAGGATAGTCCAGATCCTTTGTGCAGCCACCAAAATAGATGCCTTGTTTTTTCCATTGGATGAGAAGAGCCAAGGAGACCCATGGGTGAATGAGCATTCAGTATCCACTTATGTGGGTATACAGCTATTAATATGCTGGAACCAGTTTGACATCTGTGACACGGTAAGACTGCAATAGTAATAGTTGCCTAAGCAATCTGGAGTTTCTTTAAATGATAGTCTTGGGCATTAATCAGGGCCCCACAGGAAGGTTCTAATAATGCTATTAAATTTTCTGAAGTAAGATGGAGAAATTTATACAGGTTAACCCATCAAGAAAGGGAAGGGCCAAGGCAAAATATTCATTTTTATTCTGTTAACCCTTCCACAGAGGGTAAGGGAGAGAAACACTATTTGTATCTACACCGACTACTTGAGAAAGCACAAGATCTAAATCACTTGTTTAAGATTCATTGGTACTTTTATATTGAAATACATAGTTGCATTGCTTTGTCTGTTCATAGATTCTAAGGCCAGAAGAGATCACTTTGGTCATCTAGTCTGACCTGCATTACACAGGCCATAGAACTTCCCTGAAATGCTCTAGTTCAAACACAAATTATAACTTTCAGTCTTGATTTTAAAATTGCCAGTGAGGGAGAATCTACAACTGTTGGTAAATTTTCCTAGTGGTTGGTTACCTTCACTGTTAAACATTTATGCCTTATTTCCAGTCTGAATTTGTCTAGCTTCAACTTCCAGCCATTGGATTTTGTTATACCATTGTTAGCTGGATTGAAGAGCCTATTATCAAATATTTGTTCCCCATGTAGGTACTTACAGACTGATCAAGTCACCCCTTAATCGTCTCATTGTTAAGCTAAATAGATTGAGCTCCTAGAGTCTACCACTGTAAGGCATGTTTTCCAATTCTTTAATTATTCTTGAGGCTGTGGAAAGTCTATTGAGAGAAAGCTCCACCATATGACAGCTGGGAGAGTTCTAATAGTTCCATTCCCCCCAATTTATTTTGTACCCAGATATTGATCTAAATTCTTGAACCAGTGATAAGAGGGCTGGAATTTGGTTTGTGTCTTGGATATATATTAAAGGATATTGTCTGCATGTAACATCAACTTCTGCTTCATGGGACTGACTGAAGAGCCAATTAAAAAGTAATGGAAACAGTGGGCACCCTTCCCTTGTACTCCTGAAGAGACTGAAGAGATCTGAGGCAACAATGTAGGTCATGAGACAAGAAGTTGGGCAAGAATATAACTGTTGGATTCAGGAACTAAACATAGGTCCAAATACGAATTTTTGTAGGGTATGAAACATATCTCCAGCCCACCCTATCAAAAGCCTTTCTGTGTCTAAGTCTAACATGGCTTGTAATTTGTGGTCATCATATTTCACTGTCATAGTATCAAATTGTCAAAGGTCATCAGAGTCATTACCTCTAACAGACTTGATTTGGGTTTGTGACAGAGTCCAAACCTTCCCCAGTCTTATTACTAGAACTTTTGCTAATATTTTGACATCACTGTGAACTGAAACTGGCCTATGTTTGGAAAATAGTGTGATGTCCCTTCCTGCCTTTGGAATATTAAGGCTTCTCTCAGCACCAGGGGAAGAGTGTGACTTATTAAACAGTTTAAGCATACTGTCAGACAGGAGGCCAAAGAAGTATTTATAAAACTCAGCAGGGAAGCCATTTGGTCCAGAGGCTTTCCCCACTTTCATATTCTTAAACACCTCAGTAAACTCCTCCTCCCATAAGGGGAGCATCAAGGTGGTCACACTGGGCTGCAGTAATGTAATATTTTTGAAAAATTGATCCAAAGCATCTATGGAGGAGGTTGTGTCTGAGTTGTACAGATCTTTGTAAAAATGAAAGAACTCTCCATATCTTTAGGTAATTTATATAATTTACCCCATTTATCACAAGTGGTCATGATTCCACATGCCTTTTGTCTTGGGTGCTGTGCCAGCACCTTGCCAACTTTTCCACCTGATTCCCAGAAATCCTGTCTGAGTCAAAAAAGAGCAGCCTGCACGGATTGCAAATTGTCAAATTTATATCTGCAACTGATCAGGAATCACAACCAATCTGGAGGTGGGCTGTGGCATCAGACAAATCAAACTCTTACAGAAAGCCTTTCTGTTTTAGGATTACTTTCATACATTGCAATATGAGGCCATAGGGTCCTTGCTCAATTTTTACTCAGGCAAATGTCTTCTAACTTCTGAGAATTTGCCTGAGTAAGAACTTCAGGATCTGGTTTATTAATAATACTTTGCATTTCTGTAGTACACATTACCCCTGGATTGTAATGTGCTTTACAAACATTAAGTAATTAAGATTTTCTGAGTTGTGAGGTACACTGGGTATTATTGTCCTCATTTTACAGATAAAGAAATGAGGCAGAGAGAGATTAAATGATTTACTCAAGTTCATATCGCAGGCTCAGTGACAGACTCAAGAATAGAACCCTGAGCTCTAATGACTAGACAAACTGTCTCCACTGACTTCACTTCTGGTCCCCAAACTTTAAGGAAGTACGTTAAAGGATTACATTTGCACACTCACTCTACTTTAACTTGTAAAGTCCTTGAATCCCAAGTACAGTTTTAGAGAGTGTGTGTTGTAATCTGAAATAAACTTTGAGCAGCAGCCACTGTGATTTTACCCTCAGGGTTCATTTCCCCCCTCCCTCCACTTTATAATCTATTCATTATTACTCAAACTTTAAGCTCTGTGCTACGGAAGATCATTAATCATAGATATAATTTAATGACAGCAGGGTCGTGTCCCACTAACTAACTACACCTTGTTTGCCTCAAAATGCTAATCACTTCTCTGCAACATTAATGAGGGACAATTGATATTAAGCCTAATAATCATGTGTGGTTTAGTTACAGCTTTATTCATGTAAACTGGATTCTTAGGCTATGGTGAAATGTGGCAAAGTTTAATTGTATAAAATGTACAGCTATGCAGCACTGTTATAACAACATGTTGTCCCTGAAATGTTTGAACTTATTAATGTAAATACTAAAGATTCCCTGACAAAACAGAGTCAGTTTCTGATACTTTTACTCAGGTTGATGAGCACCTTACTCTTCAGGTAGTCCCATTGACCCCCAGTGGAAGTATCTGTGGAGTAAGATACTATTAGTGTAATAGAATCAGCCCACAGTAGTTGTAGTAGTGCTGTGCCCTGAACCAATGATGCATTAATATAGATACTGAATGTGGTGGGATCTGAAGCAGGTTAAAATCCAGTGAGGGTTAGGTTGCGGGGAGATATGATTGCTTTCTCTATATACACAGAGGGATAAACACCAGGGAGGGAGAGGAGTTATTTAAGTTAAGGGACAAAAACAAATGGATATGAACTGGCCATTGACAAGTTTAGGCTTGAAATTAGGTGAAGGTTTCTAACTGGACACCATTAAATTAGGCTTGAATAAAGACTGGGAGTGGATGTGTCATTACACAAAGTAAAACTATTTCCCCATGTTTCAGAGTAGCAGCCTTAGTCTGTATCCGCAAAAAGAACAGGAGTACTTGTGGCACTTTTGAGACTAACAAATTTATTACAGCATAAGCTTTCGTGGGCTACAGCCCACTTCATCAGATGTTTGTATGGCAACTTCCAGCTTATATATATCTTTTTACTATATGTTCCATTCTATGCATCCAATGAAGTGGGCTCTAGCCCACAAAAGCTTATGCTCAAATAAATTCGTTAGTCTCTAAGGTGCCACAAGTACTCCTGTTCTTTTAACCATCAGAAGAGTGACATTCTGGAACAGCCTTCCAAGGGGAGTAGTGGACAGGGCTGGCCCTAGGCATGGGCAAACTGGGAAAAGCCGGGGACACCATTATAAACAGGGTGCCTTTGGAGCAGGGGTGCCCCTCTCCCCACTCCTGCCCCCTGCCTTGCAGCCGCCCCTGGCCAGCTGCTCCTGGGAGCTTTGTTTGTTGTACAGAACAGAGGGTGAGGGGGGTGTTGATGTCAGGGTGTCCCCTCCCCCCACCCACGTGCCCCATCTCCGCAGAGAAAGGGTAGGGGGGACAACAGGGCTCCGAAGTGGGACGGAGTTGCTGGCAGGGGAGGCTGTGTCTGAACAAGCAACTTTCAGACTGGTGAGTGCTGATCTACTTAAAGGGGCAGCACACACACACACAATCTCTCTTTCTCACCCTTCAGCACGTACTTATGTTGTTGTTACTTCTTGGTATTTCCTGCAGTACGCATATATTCTCTAACTTTATTCTTTCAAAGTGGTGTTATTTTAATTTTTTGGCTGGTCTGTGTATTTCATAATTTTATTTCTCTTTTATGCTTAAATTTAATCTTTGAGTAGTGAGTTCTAAAATGCCTAATCTGCCCTGGCTGGAGTAATTATCATTATTACTTTTATTATCCTATTGTGTTTTGTCATTCATTATTCAAAGTGGTACAACCAAATAATAGTATCCTTCTAGAATGTAAATTTTGCTTGTACTAACCTTAGCAGTGCTAGTTTAAAAAAACGTTAGATAAACACACAACTTTAGACACTGGCCAGATGAAGGTTGCTTATTTTCAAATTGTATTTTTAGTTATAGCTGTAAAATAGCTTAACATTTGCATGAAAATAAATGCAGTTCCAACTATGATACCAATAGCAATGATGGAGTCAAATGTTAATGAGTCACATACACGATTGTGATCTGTAAATATAAGTGCCAAAATAATTAGAAAAATAAATTCCCTTTCTTAATAAAAGAAAAAAAACCCTAAATCACATATGTTAAAATTATGTTTTTAGTGGAGTGAAAAACATTTGACTAAAATAGAGTAGATAATGGCAGTAATATAGTGTGTGACTGTTAGAGAAAGCGATTTTATTTATCTCTACTAAAGATAGATAGTGTATCAAGCATGTGTTTGTTATCTGTGTTAAAGCTCCAGAACTGATACCTCAAGTCTTGGGATTGGGAATATCTTGCTGTATTATCTCCTGATTGTTCTAAATTTACATATAAACTTTAAATGTGGCTTTAATTGGAGTTTGTGTATATTTTTTTCTTTCTTTATATAAAAATTAGATACAGAGCTCCTGTCAGCTAATTCCTAAGTTAGTATCTGCAAAAACCTTAGAGTTTTCACGTGCGTAAGTAGGCCCTGGAATCATGGTTAAAGTTTCCTCCCAGGCCCACAAAATCTGAAATAGCACCCCAGTGAGCCAGGAGTGGCCAGAGGGCTGGAGGAGGGCCATGGGCTCTGGCAAGGTGCAGCCCCATGTGACAGTGTGAAGCCCACCTTGAGCCACATGCCAAGCACCAGGTACCACATGCCACAGCAGCAGCGCAGAAGTAAGGGTAGCAATACACCATATACCATGCCATCCTTACTTCTGCGCTGCTGCTGGCAGTGGCATTGCCTTCGCAGCTGGGTGCCCAGCCAGCTTCCGCTGATATCAGGACACCCTGCCAGTGCTTAATTTGTGCCGGAGCTGAGCTCTGGCATCTCTTTCAATACAAATTAACAATGGGGAAGGTCCAGAGTTGATGGGGGAGGGGAAGCCAAGGGAGCCCATGGGGGCCAAGAGTGATGGGGGGGGGCAAAATACAAGTTTGTACAGGGTACCATTTTCCCTAAGGCTGGCCCTGGTAGTGGGGGCAGAAAAACTAACTTGGTCAAGTCTGAGCTTGATAAATTTACAGAGAGGATGGGATGATGAGGTTGCTCACAATGGCATATGTCCCATTTGCATTTGCAAATATTTTCAAAGGCTGGAGATGGGACACAAGATGGGGAAGGCTCTGAGTTACTACAGAGAATTCTTTCCCAGGTGTCTGCATGGTGGGTCTCACTCACATCTCAAGGTCAACTGATCTATATATATATTTGGGGTCAGGAAGAAATTTCCCCCCAGGTCAGGTTGGCAGAGATCCTGAAGGGGTTTTGCTTCCGTCTGCAGCATGGGTCACTTGCTGGTTTGAACTAGAGAAATGGTAGATTCTCTGTAACTTGAAGTCTTTAAATTAATATTTGAGGACTCAGTAACTCAGCCCGAGGTATGGGCCTCTTGCGGGAGTGGGTGGTTGAGAGTCTGTGGTCTACGATGTGCAGGATGTCAGACTAGATGATTCCTTCTGCCCTTAAAGTCTATGGGTTAGTGTACACAGCCAAAGGAAGGTGTTGGGAACTGCTGGAACAATAAATGGTAAATTGGTCTGGTAAATTGCCTGAAAAAGTTGGGAACAACTGGCTTATGGTCTTAACAGTGGTTAGTCTGTTGTGAACAAATATCCACCAGAGAGAAAGTTAGAGATCAAGGTTCAATTTTAAATATTGACTCTTCCAAGCAAAATGATCACACTGGATGACTTGCTTCTAAGTTACCTTCTTTTTCTCCTTCCAGGTCACACTCACACACAATTCCTTAGAAACCCAGTCTCTCTTTGCAACTCAAGGGAAGCATGTTTGACCTATCAAGAAAAGAGAAGGTGTTGGGCACTACCCTTAGGTGAATGAAGAAGTGGCATAAACCTACTATGAATGAAATGCTGTTTATCCCTCTTTGGCTGGAGGCATGATGGCTATAATTTACCAGTAGGGCCTTGAGGGTGCATTCTGAGGTAATTTAAAGCAATGAAAAAGGGAAGAACGTGGCACTCCCCTTGATGCAAAACTTCTTTTTGTAGTTGTGCTGTGCTCAGCATTGAAAATCTTGGAACTACATGAGCACATCCTGCCATGGGGGCAGTATTTAGCTGAATGGAAAGCATTGCACAAATCTTATATAGGGTTGAAGAGCACTGGTAGTTTCTATTTAGTTCCTAGTGGACAGGCATCTGCTAGCACCATGATTTACGAAAGCCATTTTTTGTTGGGAGTGTCAGAACAGATGCCATGAATTAAATGATTTTGAAGCCCCAACTACTTGTTCCTCCAAGCTTATATTAGTGGGGCAACAAGAAATCTTGCACTGCTTTTGTTTGCTGTACCTGATCTGTGGATAAATGGAGGACTTAGTTCCCCTGAATAAGCAATCTAGAATGTCATGTTCTCTAAATATGATTACTTTAAAAAATGCTATGGATATGAAGAGACCTTTTTTTCCTGTGACATAGTACATTGCAAGCATAAATTTCATGGGGGACTTTGCTGAAGTTCTTGTTTCAGAACAAGGAAAATTTTCTGTGAGTTGAATCAGACATTACTTTCTTCTCTAGAGATTTCAGTTTTATCCCTTGCAGAGATTCTGAAACAAAATGAAAGTGTTAAGTGTAACTTGCTATTAACTTGGCAAGCATATTTATATATAAAATTAATGTTATGCTATTAATATACTCTTTATAATTACTAGTAAAGAGTAGAAATGGACCTAAATCAAGAATCAAAATCTTAGATCCAAACACCTCCAAACAGATTAGAGGCTGCTCTAAGTTGTGCCTGTTGCCAACAGACTCAAGAGTCTCATTTGACCACTGGTGATCAATGGGGCGTGGGGCTGTCTTCACCATGCCCCATTTTGGCCATCCCACACTGGCAGAAGGAAGTGGCAAAGGAGCTGCTTTCCCATCTGTGCCACTATAAAAGGACCAACATGGGGAAGATTCTCCAGTGGCCAGTTAAATCACTTTTGCGGCTATAATCTGACCAGTGAAAGGCAGCTGCACTGAGCAGAGAATTGGGGTGTCATTTTACAACTGAATAGAAACCACAGTGGAAAAACAAATGGAACATTTTACTAGACAAACATAAACCATTGCTTAGGTGTTTGAGTGGTCCTAACGTGATATTAATGAGATGAAAATAAATAAATGACACTTTAGGCTAATTTAAGGAGAAATTTCCAAATGAGAGCTCTATTGGACTGTTTAAAAATCTTTTGAAAGAAGTGAGGGAATCCCTGTTGATAGGGCCACCTGAAACTGGACAACTCATCAGAAGATGCATAAAGCTATAGAGAACTGCAATAGGGTGGCGACATAATAGATTTTTCCATCTCCAGTTTGATTCTATGAGCCAGATGGTTTACAGGTAGTCCGTAATATGTACTCCCTATTTGGGTATTCTGGTTCTATTCTTGTCGTTTTGACTCCCACTAAGCATATTTGGTGTATTTTACTTGCTTCAACCATTGGATCACATTGATGGAAGGATGTCCCAGCCAAGTGTGTGAGTGAGTAAGAGTGGGGAAGGTGAGCGACAGAGGAAGGGGGTCTGGAGTGAGTGGGGGGATGGGCCTCAGAAGGAGTGGGGGCAGGGGAGGGGCCTTGGAGCAGGGGTAGGGCAACGGTGTACGGTTTTGTGCGATTAGAAAGTTGGCAACCCTAGGGGTCATATGTACATCCAGAAACGTAGGCACCTAAGGAATTTTTACTGCAAACATTTAGGCGCTGAGTGAATTTAGGCACTTGTGAGGTTTGGCAGCAGCTGAGCGGGGATTTTGTGATTCCTGGTGGGGCCTGATTCTGGGATTTAGGTGCCTAAAGGTGTGAATCTAGGCCATATGTATTTCATGAAACAATTCCAGTGAGCAGTATTTTAAAAAGAGTTTGATTTTCTGAGCTAGATTAAAAATCACTGGGGAAAATGGTCTGTCTTCATAAACTCTGTTTTCATGAGCTGGGTCCTGTGTTTGTGTTGCCAATAACTATTACAAATCTATATCCTAAATATAAAATGAGTGTTCTCAGTCAGACCAGTGTAAATCCAGAGTCACTGTACTAATGGAGTTCCTCTGGATTTACATTGGTCTAACTTCGCTAATGGAGTTACTCCAAATTTACACTTTTACCTGAAAGCAGAATTTGGCCCACACTCGACAAGTTGTCATGTACCTTTTCAAATGGGCTTGGCTGGTTATTTTTTGCCTCCCCACGTGTCACATCAGGAAATGATTTTCAAACACTGCATTAAAAACCTTCTGGAATATTAAAATATTTCTATATTAAACTTTGAGGGCTGCTCCTATTCCCATCAGAGTCATTGGCAAAACGCCCATTGACTTCAGTGGAAACAGGACTGGTGCCTGAATCTGTTCTCTCTTCCTGAACAGATCAATTATATAGGAACTTTTCCACTGGGGTAGAGAGAGCGTGTCTTTCTGAAACATCCTGAATGATGGCAATGTTTAAAAGGCCCTGTTTCAAACAAGACAAGACCATCTTTTGAACTCAGCAGGATGCCACTGTTAACTGCTATTGAAAAGCCATTTGAAACCATTGGATCAATCTGGTGTTTTTGAGCTCTGCTTTGAATGAAGCTATTTATTCCAAAGTGTTTTCTCATCTTCCCTGAGTACTAGAGCTTGCCTGCCTTCACTCAGTGCAGCTTCTGATAGGTCTTTAAAATAGCCCGGATGTCTCACATAGAAGTACAGAGGGTGATTTTTACACTCACATTCTAACAGAATTAAATGGGTGCACACAAAGAGCATAAAGAGGTAGCACTAGGGTTAGAACTTCATTTGGGAAAGGTAATATTACTTATGCAAGAATTCACCTGTCACATTAGGGAATATTTCTGCTTAAACTATGCCAATCACTACTGTTTGAGTTTTTTCAGATGTGTACATGGGGTGAAAGTCTTGTACTAAGTCAATTTGGCTGAAATCTGGCAGGAGATAAAACAAATGAGCATTGAACTGATGTAGTACAAATATCTGCTCCTCTGCAGAGGGGAGAGCTGGCACAGTTTCCCCATTGCCTATTCTCAGCAATTCCGAGAAGAGAGGAGTAATAGTAAGACCCCTCCCGCACACACACCATCAGTAAAGAAGGGGAAACAGGAAACATTTAATTGCTAAACTGTTGCATCATGTTTAACTTTCCTTCCCCAGTCAAACTGCAGCTATATAAACCTTTCACCCACACAAACAAACACCACTATCAACTGTCTTTCATATCAGTACTATGCAGACTTGCAAGAGAACAGATTTATTTAACAACTGAATAGGTACATCAAACAATGAAGGGGAAAAAACAAAGGTCCCAACTCTCCTTTGGGATATGTTGTTGGTGACGGCCCAGCCGATACTGCTATTCTGAGGGCACTGAATGTCCTGATAGAGGCAATTCTTGCCTTCCTGTGAAGTCCACATTGAGTCGACAACTTGGGACAGATTTTCTACTGGGGGGCAGCTACAGTGACTGTTCTTGGCACTGCTGCTTTTGCTAATTTCAGACATTAACCACCATAATTTATTTTCACTGAGGGTGTAACTCTCATCAGTTCCTATTGTACTGCACAATGCCATCATATTGTATTGCCAGGAGTCAGGAGACGTGTCTTGCAACTTCCGACTGACTTTTCATGTTTTTCTTTTTACACCTAACATCACTACTTTCTCCTGATGATTTCACCTGCTGCTGTGTATCAATAATATGAAATTAAGGGGTTTTACTACACATTCAGCTACATTAGAATCGCTCCTAATCTAATCACTCCTAATCCACTAACCCAGGAACCTATCCTTGCAACAAAGTCCGTTGCCAACTGTGTCCACATATCTATTCAGGGACACCTTCATAGGGCCTAATCACATCAGCCACACTATCAGAGGCTCGTTCACTTGCACATCTACCAATGTGATATATGCCATCATGTGCCAGCAATGCCCCTCTGCCATGTACATTGGTCAAACTGGACAGTCTCTACGTAAAAGAATAAATGGACACAAATCAGATGTCAAGAATTTTAACATTCATAAACCTGTTGGAGAATATTTCAATCTCTCCGGTCACTTGATTTCTGACCTAAAAGTGGCTATTCTTCAACAAAAAAACTTCAAAAACAGACTCCAACAAGAGACTGCTGAATTGGAATTAATTAACTTAGGCTTGAATAGAGACTGGGAGTGGTTGAGTCATTACACAAAGTAAAAAGAAAAGGAGTACTTGTGGCACCTTAGAGACTAACCAATTTATTTGAGCATAAGCTTTCGTGAGCTACAGCTCACTTCATCTGATGCATACTGTGGAAACTGCAGAATACATTATATACACAAAGACCATGAAACAATACCTCGTCTCACCCCACTCTCCTGCTGGTAATAGCTTATCTAAAGTGACCACTCTCCTTACATTGTGTATGATAATCAAGTTGGGCCATTTCCAGCACAAATCCAGGTTTTCTCACCCTCCCCCCTCCTCCCCCCCACACAAACTCTCTCTCCTGCTGGTAATAGCCCATCCAAAGTGACCACTCTCTTTACAATGTGTATGATAATCAAGGTGGGCCATTTCCAGCACAAAATCCAGAGGGGGGGGGTGAGAAAACCTGGATTTGTGCTGGAAATGGCCCACCTTGATTATCATACACATTGTAAAGAGAGTGGTCACTTTGGATGGGCTATTGCCAGCAGGAGAGAGAGTTTGTGTGTGGGGGGGTGGAGGGTGAGAAAACCTGGATTTGTGCTGGAAATGGCCCAACTTGATTATCATACACATTGTAAGGAGAGTGATCATTTTAGATAAGCTATTACCAGCAGGAGAGTGGGGTGGGAGGAGGTATTGTTTCATGGTCTCCGTGTATATAATGTATTCTGCAGTTTCCACAGTATGCATCCGATGAAGTGAGCTGTAGCTCACAAAAGCTTATGCTCAAATAAATTGGTTAGTCTCTAAGGTGCCACAAGTACTCCTTTTCTTTTTGCGAATACAGACTAACACGGCTGTTACTCTGAAACCTACACAAAGTAAAACTATTTCCCCTTGTTTATTCCCCTCCCCGCCACTGTTCCTCAGATGTTCTTGTTAACTGCTGGAAATGGCTTGATTATCACTACAAAAGGTTTTCTCCCCCCCCCACTCTCCTGCTGGTAATAGCTCATCTTAAGTGATCACTCTCCTTACAGTGTGCATGATAAACACCCATTTTTCATGTTCTCTGTGTATATAAATCTCCTCACTGTATTTTCCACTGAATGCATCTGATGAAGTGAGCTGTAGCTCACGAAAGCTTATGCTCAAATAAATTGGTTAGTCTCTAAGGTGCCACAAGTACTCCTTTTCTTCTTACTCCTAATGTTGTATCTGTGTGACTGAATCTTGAAGAAACCAGGAATTTTTTCTTTTCTCTGACCAGGTGAACATAACACTTAGAATCAGGTTTATAGTGTTAATATTTGCATTTATTAATTCAAACCTATTTCTAAAACTTGTATCCAATATTTGCTTAAAATTCACTGCTGTTAAACTCATCTCTTGGTATATACATGGAAAGTGAATACAAATGGGAAGGGGATGGTAAATACAATTGCAATCGTGACGGTTAAACATTCAACCAAATATTCACAATTTTGTTGCAGCATGCATCCTGCTCTATGGAAAACTAAAACACACTCAGAGGTATTTATTCTCTGAAGGCTCCGGACCTGTCTGGATCCAGAACCAGCATCAGATGCACTGATGTATCAAATCTACATTATGGGTTTTTTGCCTTTTTTTTAAATTCTGAGTCTTGATAGCTTATAAAAAACTATAGTCATGGTTGTATCTAAGTACCAAGTCTGCTCTCCCTTTGCTGCTTAAGCTGCCTTGGGCTGAGTTGGAAAAAGTCAAAAGGGTGGACACCTGGTTCACCTCTAGGTGCTATGTTTTACTCAGCTAAAAACTAATTGTTTTGGGAGGCTGTACTGCTTGATCAGTCTTATTCCCTCTTGGGTTGGTGGATACCCAGGAGTAAAACCTTAAGACCCAGCCATTAGTTCACTTCACCTTTCCCTCCCTGGTTTGATTTTCATGCAGGTAGAGAGGGATGGAATGATAGCTTCAGAAAATGCATATAGGTAGCTTTCTCACACTGTCCAACCAATATGCTTTAGGGAAACAAATCTAGAGACTGGGAGTGGTTGAGTCTCTATGATTCTCTATGTCCCGTCTATCCTTTGATTTGTGCTAAGAGGGTTAACAAGGGTGCAGCTCAGTAATGCTTATTGCAGTGCTAGATTATGATCAGGACTCCTGTCAGATCTATACTGAGGCCACTGACTCACTTTTTTCTATATACCACACAGCAGTTGTCAGATGGATACAGATTGGTGTTGGAATCAAACTAGCAACTTAGTGGGAGAAGGACTCCACATTGCAGCACATATTCCTCTAGGCGCCCACTCTCCCTCTCTGCTTCTATCACAGGGTTTATGTCTCACTGTTGAGGCACCTCTTTGTGGCTCCTCTGGGGATTGACTCTCAACAGGTATGACATCTCCCTCCTTCAGTTACTCACCCCCATGGTATCTCTCTCTATTTCTGGAGTCAAATGACTCCCAGACCCTCTTCATGATTCAGGCTGCTCCCTCTCCAAGGCTTGGCTGTCTGGCCAGTTTACTGTAGTTTTCCCCTTCTGAGGTATCAACATCTCACTGGACCAACTATCCAGATGCCATCTTCACCAGTCCAGTACCACTTCCCAGTGACTGGTAGGAGAACCCAGGTCTTCCCACTATTCCTATTTCCAGCCCAGGGACTCTATAATCAGCAGCCAAGGGCTGTACAGTCTCAACCCTTGCTGCTCTTTCCCTGGGCTTCTTTATATTCTGTCTTCCACTGTCTTTCTTCCCTGCAACCCCTCTGGGCAAACTCCTTCCATCAATGACTGGATTCCAGTTGTTTGCTCCAACCCTGGGTTTCCACTTACCCATCCCTCTATGCCCAGAGAGCAACTACAGACTCTTTTTCTGCTCACCGCTTTCTTGCTTTATACAAGCTCAGCCTGCTCCTGTCCAGCTGGGCTTCATCATCAATTAGCCTTATCAATCAAGCCTGACCCTCTCCCAGGTGTGGCCTACAAGGTTAATTGGCCCTTTGAATCCCCTTAACCCCTTTAGGGTTGGTGTGGAGTGAATTCCCCATCATAGCTCCCCACCCCAAATTCTTTTTATATCGTAAAAAATGCCTCTAAAATGTGTGAATTTTAGGTGCAATTTGCAGAGTTTCATGGCAAAATTACTAACCTTTGGGAGAATACATATTACTTCAGGAAGGTGAAATTCATGACATTTCACAAATAGATTCGTGTTCCCAGCAGTATGTTCATGCAGCAAAATCAAGAAGTAAGTTCGTATCACTGCTTCCTGATTAGAAACCATGTCCTGTTAGCCAATCACTTTCAACATATCAAATATGGGTACAGTCAGTGACTTATAGTACTGGATGTGCGCCTTTTGGTCTCACCATTTTGTTCATGCTTTTGTTGGTGTTGGCGTTAGTCCTGCTGGAGTTGGCTAGTGCTGTAGCATTGCCATGTAGAAATGCTAAGTTCAGGAGGAACCACAGAGACATAAGCATGAGCAGATTTTGTGGCTCATCATACCATATTGGACAACTTGTTGAAGTGGCATTCCTATAGTCTCAAATAAAACTAGCTTCTATTCAACAGCATGTTGAACAATAACTGAACAAGGCTACAGTAAAGGCCATCAAGGAGGGAGGAAAAAATAGGTAATAAGGAGATCATAGATGAAGGTAGTCAGTGCAGCTGCTTTTCAGTTGACCAGTGGCAGTGGCGAGCATGTCTGAATGTTACATGGTATGGTCCCAGTGCCCATTGAATTCAATGGAAGGACTCCCATTGACTTTAACAGGCACTGGATTAGGCCCCAAGTGTTCATGGAGAAATCATACAAAAGGAATTTAGAAGCACGTTCTTTGTAAATGGCTTATTTATAAGACATGAAAAAATAATCCGGCACCAAAGAAGACCTCTGAAAAAATATATTTTGCAGTGGGTATTATGCAAATCCAACTTGCATATAAATTAGAGGCTGGAGTAATAATAACTCTTATATTCTGCTGTAGGAAAATGACTGTCTCAGCAGGTTTACACTCTATCTAGGTGGTAACTTGACTGAGGTATAGATATTCAGACCTCAAACATCCTTTTATGAATGTCTAAAAATATTTGGGATACTTGTTGTCATTTCAGAAATAAAATTAAGCCAACAATTAAGAGAATTCTGCTCACCAGGGTAAGATGCTTGTTAACATATTATCTACATCCACTTTCAGACTGCAGCTGTATAAAGAGCTAAATGTCCAAAGAGCTCCTAAAACAAGGAGAGAGAGAGAGAGTGAGAGTGCATCTTTAAACACATACTCAACGTCACTGTGGTGGGCACATCGTCACTGGCAATGTTAAAGCGCTGCCGCGGCAACGCTTTGACGTCGCTGTGTAGTCGCAGCATAGCGCTCGGAGAGAGCTCTCCCAGCGCTGTAAAAATACCCACCTCCATGAGGGGAATAGCTACCAGTGCTGGGAGTGTGGCTCCCAGAACTGGTGCACTGTCTACACTGGCACTTTACAGCTCTGAAACTTGCAGCGCTCTGGGGGGAGAGGGGTTCACACCCCTGACTGAGAAAGTTGCAGAGCGGTAAAGTTCCAGTGTAGACAAGCCCTTAGTGTATACTGCAAGCTCTTTGGTGTGGGGAGTGTCATTTTGTTCTGTTTGTATAGCTCCTACAATGGGGTCCTGGTCCATGACTAGGGTTCCTAGGTGCTACTCCAATACAAATAATAATATTAATAAATTAGCTTGAATGCCATGCAG
Organism: Caretta caretta; assembly: GCF_965140235.1. NCBI lineage: Eukaryota > Metazoa > Chordata > Testudines > Cheloniidae > Caretta > Caretta caretta. The sequence goes on from NC_134216.1 coordinate 31,089,015, forward strand.
GTCTTAACTCATAAAAATATGATATTGTTTTTCAGTGTTGTTTTTGTAACCACTATGGTACATTTAATCTGAGTGAAATTTGTAAACTTCCAAATAATACAATATTCTCCACTGATGAAATAGTTTAACGAGAAATTATGTGGTTTAAGAGAATAAAGAACTTACAGCATCTAACAGTGTTCAAAAGCCTTAGCTTTGGATTTTATATCACTCTGCGAAGAATCATGAGGAAAACAACATTGAAACGAGCTTCTTTCGTTGCAGCTTCTTGCACATACTCTATTTGTATGCAGTGTTTTTGTTTTCAGCTATTTTTTGTTGATGTCGCTAATATGCTAATGATATGCTCTTGCTATTTGGAATATGTTCAGCTACACACCACTGGTTTAATTTTTGTGCACAGAAGCAAAAACCTGGGACTTTAGCAATGATTGCAATCTTCTGCTCAGTGGAGAAAGGTCTGGTGGCACAGATTTAGATATCAAAAAGAATGGTGATAATCTTATTAACTCCTTTGAGTCTTTACAATATAAAGTAAGAAATCTAGCAGGTGGTGGTTGAATTTCAACTATGATGCTTATTTAATACATACCCAGTATTCCTTCATGAAGTGCAAAAAAAAAAAAAAAAAAAGGAGAGCTAGAACTGCGGATTTAGAAACAAGCCAATCAAATATTATAATTTTCATTAATATAAACCAATGAGAATTTGCTTTTAACATTTTTTAATACTCAATAGTTATCTCAGCACTTACCAAGAATTACGCAATGTGGCTAAAATCCATATGTATATTAATTATTTTACAAGGTGTGTCTTCATTTGACACTTTATATGACAGTGTAAGACACAGTCATAGGAACATACGAACTGCGATACAGCAACAGACCGATAGTCCGTCTCAGACCATTATCCTGTATCTCACAGTGGCCGGCACGAGATGTTTCAAAATAAGGTGCATGAAACACCCCAGTAGGCAGATGTGGGGTAATCAGCTCCACACTGAAGGTCTCATCCTATTCCCTAATAGCTAGAGATTGGTTGAAACATGAATTGAGTCAATTTAATTACAAATTTATTCATATTAGATGTAGAGGGAATTGTGTTTTCAGCAGGTATCACTGAGCACAAGGCTATGGGTACACAAGCATTTTGCCCCACCATGCTACTTTCAATATACTTTCTGAGTGAACCTGAAAAGTTTTGGGAGTTCAGTTCTGATATGCATTTTGGGATGCATAACCAAACTTGTTTGAATACATTTTGGCCTTGGAAATAGGGTGAAATCTCATGGGACCTCTCTTTCATGTGGGATTTCCAGTATTTCTTGGTTTTTAATTTAGGAAATACAGCTTTCCTTGTAGCACATTATGGCTTCTGTTCCCAGCTGAATCTAGGGGGTGCAGATCTCTTGCTTGGCTCCAATGAAAGTGACTTGCTTCTTACAGCTGGAGAATTACTCCTAGGGAGCTCAGATGCACAAGAGCATTTAAAAAAGAAACCAGTGGAAAATAGTTTAACCAAAGTTTTTCATGCTCCAAGGAAAATTGAAACTTTGGGCAAAGTTTCAGGAGATTTAAATGTTATCTAGCCCACTTTGTCCAGTTCTATTTCAATCCAGGGAATGCTACCAGCAGTCCTTAAATGCTGTCCTGACTGGTGCTTCTTGGAACTACCTCACTACATTAGACATTCCAGATGTGGCACTGTGATATTATTCCTGAAAGGCAACATTTCTGGGAAAGATGAAAAACATGATAGATGCCTGTACGTTTGATGTGTTATTGCGTCAGTAAAGAACAGGATACTTTGTTTTGTCATTTGTGGTTCACATAATGAATCTTTCGTCTCAAATTAAAAATATCCACTAGCTATAAATCATTATACCTGAGTTGTGTGTTGGTGATCATGAGAGAGCCAAATATTCACAGCTTTAATTCCTAAAGAATGTGAAGGAGTATGTTAGCCATCTGAGTCTTGTGAAGTCCAGATTTAACTGGATTGGGGAAAGATAGATCCAAGGCCCAAACCTTTGCTGTATTTGCCAGGCTCCAGTGCTTTGGAACCAGACAAAAATTATTACCTGGTTGTGGAGCAGAATAAAATGGGTTTGTTAACTTAAGGGGCCCATCTGCCATTTACAAAAGGAAGAAGAAAAGCATGGCCAGTCTGGTAGGAGAAAGACCAAACTCACCTCAGGTAAAGATGTTACTTTCCTGTTGGACTTGAGAAATGGGGAATGATGTTTATTTGGATTTTGTTTAAACCCTATAATAAGTGAAATCATACCATTTTGTTGGTTTGTTTGGGAATGTGCCACACAAACCAACAAAAATGGTTCTCCACTGGGGAGCACAAGAAAAGTGCTCTCCACTGGGGAAAGAGAGCCCACTTTGTGATAAGGGGGAAAACAGGGTCAGAACATTTCCCCAGTACACAGATGAAAGTATGAATGACCATTCTCCCACAGATACAGTACTTTGGGACACTGACAAACCAATGTAATATGTCCTATAACCAAAGCTATAGTTAGAAGTATATGATGAGTATTGAATAGAGATGGACTGAGACATGACATTAGGGTCTGGAATCAGATCCAACTCCAAACTTTGCCAGATCCCAGGTGTTGTGTTCCCATATGGTTCATTAACAGGAGAGGCCCAAGCCTCTCATTTGTTTTAATCTTCTGTCCATTGCCTGTTGTTGGACTTCAGTGAAACTATATTTGCAGAAACAAGATCTGCTCTGTAGGAACAGATACTCCCATATCTGTTTAACAATCACACAGCAAAGCAAGTTACATGATAGATATTAAAGAGAATATATTGAAGGTTATACTGGAAGCCTTTTAGTGTCAGAAATTGTCTCCCCATGTTAGTACTTAGAGAACATGATTGTGTCACCTCTTAACATTCTCTTTGGTAGGATAAAGAGATTGAGCAACTTAAGTCTCTCACTGCAAGGTGCGTTTTCCAGACCTCAGTTCATTCTAGTAGGTCTTCATTGAATCCTCTTCAATTTTTCAACAACATTTTAAAAGTACAGGCTATCCAGGGAGCATGTTCCCATTCATTAGCTTCTTCAACTTTTTTTCAGTTACTTCCATTTTTATGAGCCAATGCAGTACTTTATCTAGTCTGATACTCAAGGCCACATTAATGTTCCTAGAAGCTGAAATGGCTGCCTGTGCATCTTTCTAGAAGGTTATTTTATGTGGTGCGTGGTAATTTTTCTAATCCTTTAAACTCACCTGGTCCTTGTGCTTCAAGCCTGTGACATTTCTCAATACTGCTGTTTGCACTCAGACGTGGCCAAGGGATCTTTCTTTCTTTGCTTAATTCTTCTAGGGCATACAGTCACAGCACCATCTGATGTTTAATGTATCAACATCTGTACTGTCTGTAGGTGATTGCTGGAAACCATGGAAAGTATCAGAGGCCTCTGCACTAGCTACAGTTAAAAATAAGGTCACATTCCTTGCTCTGCTTTTTGTTTAGGTATCCATCGCAGTCATGTATACACTAAAACTACTTAAACTTCTCTACTGCCCACAAACCTTCCCTACTGCCCACAAACAGGCAATAGTTTAAAGCTGTCCATCCTGGCACACTTTTCTGTTTGTGGACTTGATGTCATTCACCCTTCTTTAATAACAGTTTGTGTCAAGTATTCTCCTTACTATGTTCACTTATCCATCCACTCCTGTTGCCATGTATTCTTCTCAAAGAAGCAAGGAATCCTTGTGCTCAACAGTTTGTACATTTCATTTTTAAGATACACGCCTGAAACCCGCAATGTCACCCTTAGTAAATTCAATAGGATGGGAGGATGTCTGCACTACAAAGAGGAGTATGACATTTGAATCTCTGCAGACACCTCCAACAAGCTCACATAGAAATGTATTTGGAAAGGAAGAAATGGAAATGGAAATGCTACATAGCAGTCTGCACTTATTTCTGGTTAGTTTCCAGCTCAAGTTTAAGGTGTTGGTTTCGCTCCTGGTTTGCAACCTGGCTACATGATACAGCCATAGTTGTATTTAGGGAGGTGCTGGAACCAACACCTTTCAGGTTTAAAGGGAGGAGCTAATGGCAGGATACTTTCCATAAGGGGTCCTCAACTCTCTCCTAACACTCTTGGGTCCAACTGATCCTGAGTTTGTAGACCTTCAGGACACAATGCACGGTTCACCTTATTTCCTAGACTTTGATGAGGGGTTGGGTGGAGGCGTGTGCGATGGTTAGAAGAAAGTAGTCTTCAGTTTGCTGGGCAATTTATATTTGGTAAATTGAGGTGGATTTGTTGGGTGAGTGTCAGATTTGTATCCTTAGTTTCATGTATTTGTATTTTAAAATATCATCAGCTTGGAATAGAAACTGTTCTTTTGCTTTTATAGACATAGTAAATATTTTAAATATCTGTGTAAGCACTTCAAACCTTGAGGTAGGCACTAGTAAAGGAAAATTGAAACAGTTTGTTAATCACCTTTGAACTGAGATCAAACAGCCAAGGAACATTGATCAGAATAAGTACAACTTAAAATGGAGGTGAGGGTGGTATTAAAATGAAAGTCAGTTCTGTCATAAACTTCACTATCATGTTTGCAAAAAGACAAAGGTAAAAATGGTTGTTCAGAGTTATGAACAGCTGATAAGGTCATAAACCCTTGACTTGACCTGTAAACACTTAGTGTACGGAAACCGATGCAAGGATTAACCAGCCCACTTTGTTAGGGTCAGAATGATAAGTCGTAGTGTGGGTCATAGGTTCCTAGTGTGCTGAGGTGGAGGAAATGTGCCTGTCCCAGTTTGGTATTTTTGTAAACACTAATTTTGTAAACAAAGGTGTTTATTAAAAAAAAACCCCAGAAAAGCCAGTCAAACATGTTCTCTAAAACCATCCATGTTTTTTTTTTCATCAGTTGCAAAACTTACAGGAGCCAGGAGAATAGTGGGGTGAGGGTATTGCAGAACTTGCTCAGCGTGGCTCGAACGGGAGCCTGGCAAATACAGAAAAATACGATCAGCAAATATTAGTTCAAACTTTAAAATTAATGTATTGTATACATTTATGTGAAAATTCATATGAGTTAGCCATATTAACATCAATAAATTTGCTTTCCATGAATATCCACACGACAAACCTGATAACCAGAGTTGTGCTCAAGAAGAGTAACAATGCCATCTGACTTATGTCACTAGTCACAACTAAGAAATACAACACAAATTTCAAGTAATGAGCCGTACAAGTAAGAAGATTCATGAAAAATTTAATTAAATGAGAGTGCAGCAAATGACAATCAATGAAACAGTAAAACTGACTATGCTTAAAGAGCTATCGAATGTAAAGAGCAAAAACCGAACAGTTATAGAGAAAATATTTGTGTACTAATCTTTTTTTCTATTTTAGGATTTTCTATGGCACCCAGTATAATAGCTAAATGCTTTTGTTTCTAGTAATCTTAGGGATTATGTGTAACCATAATAGATACAAAGGCCTGAATTTTTAGTTCCATTCAAGCACCTTATGCAATCTTTGCAGTGTAAACTGATTATGCCACTTTAAAGGCCTCTTTAATAGCAGTGGAATTGTGTATTTGAGAATCAGGCTCAGATTTTCAGAGGGAAATGTAATTTTCAAGCTGATCGTGTTTCTCTACAACATGTTGCAATATGTGTGTTGCAAAATGCAGGTTACAAATACAACTATGCTTATTATGCTAGCTAAATTCATTGTGAGGCATTCAGGTATCATGGCAATGTGGGCCATAGATGTAGCTAACATCTGTATATATCTAAATACTCTGGGATAATAAAATAAAACATATATAGAGAGATAACAATCTGTAACTCATACACACACACACACACACACACACACACACACACACACACATTAAAATACATTTAAAATATCTGTTCACAAACATTTAATTTCCCTCCTGTGCTTCCCCTCCCCTTTTGGTCTCTGGCTTCTTATGCAATGAACTCCATGCAGGGTGCCCCCTGCAGAGAAATCCACTCATGTGAAGCTCCTTTTAGGAGCAAGACATTAGATCCGAGGTGGGCAAACTTCAGACCGGGGGCCGCATCTGGCTCGCGGGACTTGTTCTGCCTGGCCCTTGAGCTCCTGGCCGGGGAGGCTAGACCCCGGCCCCTCCCCTGCTGTTCCCCCCGCAGCCTCAGCTCGCTGTACCACCCACACTCTGGCCTGCCGCTCCTGCCATGCAGCGCGGCGTGACTGGCTTTGGCCAAGCGGTGGGGCAGCAAGCTCCCGCTCCTCTGAGCGGCATGGTAAGGGGGCGGGGAGCAGGGGGTGCTTGGATAGGCGTGGGAATCCTGGAGGGCCTGTCAGGGGGTGGGGGTGTGGATACGGGGCAAGAGGAGTTGGATAGGGGGTGGAGTTCCGGGGAGCGGTTAGGGGTGGGGGGTCCTGGGAGGGGGTGGTAAGCGGACAAGGAGCAGGGGGGTTGGATGGGTTCGGGGGGCGGTCAGGGGATTGGATAGGCGTGGGAGTCCTGGGGGCCTGTTGGGGGCGGGGGTGCATGGATGAGGTCGGGGCAGTCAAGGGACAGGGAGCAGGGTGGGTTGGATGGGGCGGGGGTTCTGAGGGGGGCAGTCGGGGTGGGAAGTGGGATGGGGCAGATAGGGGGTGGGGGCCAGGCTGTTTGGGGAGGCATAGCCTTCCCTATCCGGCCCTCCATACAGTTTTGCAACCCCGGCATGGCCCTCGGGCCAAAAAGTTTGCCCACTCCTGCATTGGATTGCAAAAGTACTACTCTCTCTTGCTTTCTTGCTCTCTCTCTTAATTTCTTTATCTCTTTCTGTTGGGTATGTAGTCCAACTGAAATCAAATAGTTTTATACTCTTCTTACCTGGGGTCTGGTTCTGAGACCATGTACAATCGAATAATACCACAATAATTCCATTGACTTTATTGTAGTTCTTCCAGAATTTTACTGGTTTAACCAATATCAGAATCTGACCCATTTACTCCAAATAAAAAAAATCCCTGGAATACTGCTTTGGCACATTTTTATTTGTGTGTGTTAAGCATGTTGTTGTTTTTTCTACAACTATTGGACAGCAAAGAAACTATCAATTTAAAAAAAGAGAGCAATATCCAGTTATAGTTTCAAACAGTGAAAAATAAAGAGGAAAGAATATTTTCTAAATATTTATCTTGTGAATGGGTGGTGTTGCCTCCTTTGGAATAGGAGAGTCTCTATTTCAGATGGTGATTAGACCCTGGTTTTGGCCTCCGCATCTCTGGAAGCGACGGATTGGCTAAATTAATGTTGAGTAAAATCAGTGAATAGGAGAATAATGGAGTTTACATGATTAATGACATATCCTATAAATTTCTTAAGTAAATTCTATGGACTCCTTTACATAGAACATAAAATATTTTCATGAATCTGACCTGAAAATTATTTTTTTTTAACCCTGGTTTTTTTAATGATCAGAATGGTCATTTTTTAAATTATGCAAATGAAAGTTACTGAGTAACAATTGCTTGATTAGACCAGTTGGTACTGACCTAATAAATGATGGAGAATATTTTTTACAGGAAATTGATTTAATTGAAGCTTTTGTTAGTCACTGCAAATGCGTCTGGTTCATGCCACAGTACCCAGGAATTTATAAATGGGTTCAGAATGTTGTTCAGGCACCAGAAAATAAACCTCCAAGCTATTTACTACCTCTATGATATATAAAGTTTGCAGTTTTGATTTTGTGTGATTATGTTCAGCAATGGTGACCTTTAGAGGCAACAATATTGAAGTGTAATGAGGAGATGTTTGATCACTGGTATACAATGAAGAGTTGGCGCGACTTCTCCATTCCTTCCTGGAATTTGTGAAATTCAACTGACAGGCTTTAACCTTTAGACTGCTGAAGTTTTAAAATGTATAGGGATTTAGCCTGTTTATACACCACGTTAGGTATATGAAATTTTAGATAGTTTCTTTTATCATCCCCTAAAATGATATTGTATATTTAATAATGGCGCCCACTGGCCAACATTGCATCATTCAGCTCAGCAGTCAGTTGTCATCAGGCTGGCTTTTAACCCATTCACTTATCACACAAAAGAACTCCCTGGTGACATGATTGTAAAAAGATGAACTGGCCCATCAAGGGATGGACAAACCACTTCTGATAAGAAAAGAACCAGTGAAAACATTGTTTGCCTCCTCCAAACCAAATCTGCTTTTATGTTTGAAGTAGTTTGGATCTGTGACTCTAAACCCTCTTATTTTTACTGAACAATTAGTTGACTAATTGCCCTGCTGTTGCACTCTGCAATGTTAGTACCAAAGACTTTGGAGGTGGAGCTGAGAGTCACTGCAGGGGGTGGAAGTGAGGGTTGCACAGAGACTGAGTGATCTTTAGAGAACCAGGAGAGGAGGTTTGGGGAACAGGGATGATGGCATGCGAGTAGGAGTGTGGAGCCTGTGGATGTCTTAGGGAAAGGAACAGTCATAAGGAGAAAGTGTGCAGGAGCTAAATGTCAAGGAAGACACACAAGCTATGGATAGTCAGCTAATGTTTCCAGTGCCTGGAGAGTTTATATCTTCTGTGGTTTATTGGTTACTAATCAGGATTAGGTGAGGCCATAGATCAGTGATCTCACCTCAGGAGCTTTTTGTCATATTTTCAAACAAGAGTTTTCACATTTTTATGTAAAACTCTATGCACTAGTGCTGATGAAAATACCACCCAGGGAAGGGTTCATGTCTAAGGAAGCTATAAAAAGAGAGTTAAATATAAAATATGTGGAATGAAGAAAACAACTATTTTTTAAAGATATTATTAATTTTCTGGGTGGATGACCATTCAGTATTTAAGCATCAGGGTTCTACACTTCCATACACAGCTGATACTACTGTATATTTGCATGAAATCCTCATGGGGAAGGCTGAGGTCAGTGCAGTGAAACAGGTACATTTCATGCAAGATTCGAGCATAGCAAAGCTCTTTTTCATGGACGGGTTTATTTTCAGCATCTTGTAATTCAGGTGAGCAGCCTCACAGTCCAAAATCACCAGTGATATTGTGCCCCATAGTGGTACTCCCAGATGAGGTCTAAACAAGTTTTTACAAAAGAAACTGATAATTGTACGTGTGTGTGTGTAGATGAGTGGCTAGGACCTGATTCTCCTCTCAGTTACTGTAATATAAATGTAAACCAACAAGTGTTACACTCAAACTATTGGAGTTATACTAGTGTAAAACTGGTGTTGGAGGAAAATGAGGCCTTGTGGTTTTTCTACCCATCTCAGCCGCTCTCTCTTTTCTTTAAGTAACTGGTCAGGTCCCCTGTTTGAGACAGTATATCCAATCGTTATAGTAACTGAGGTTATTTATTTTGCTTTGGTAGTTGGCTGACGAAACTCATCTGTCCTATAAAGGCTGGAGACAGATCCAGAAAACCTGGCTTAGTCCATGGGGGTTTAGACAGCCATCCCCAATTCCCTGGTGTTAGACCTTGGTTTCCTTGGCCACGGAGGGTAGAATCTGATACATCCCAACAATGCCTTGTCTACTAATGACATGGACTTCCCCCTGTGCATAAAAAGTGGGTCATAGTCCACCACAATTTTTCTCCTGAAGATTTTAGACACACTCTAATACAACACACCTATTCATAACACTGTCTTTGGCTTTGCCTCACTATACCCAGCGGTAAAATGGTGATATTAATACATCACTATGTTTGAGAAGTGCTTTGAGATCCATAAAGATGCAAAGTATCTTTCATATATACATTTTGGCTTTTTCCTAGGGTTTTGATCCAACTCCATGGACTCTGCAGGCTTCTAACATGACAAAGACCAATCACGTTTCTGCTGAAAGTCAGGTCCACTTAAATCTTCTTTGTACAACTGAGCAGGTCTTTCTTGGAAAATTCACCAGCAGCCCTTCAGTTCCAACCAAAAAGCTGGAACAAAGGATGGGTCAGTAAGGAATTTACAATTATTCTCCCCCATACCCATCCTTGCAGCAGAGACATCAGGACTGCTTCAAAGTATAAGGAGACCCAAGCATGCTTTGCTAAAAGCAGCATGTTTGGCATTCTTTTGTTTATATCCTAGTTTAATAGAATTTCTATTCAGAGTATACAGCTGTGTAGAGTATATATTGACTGTGCCGTGTATATAGTGAGTCAAAGGGCCTATTGTGAAGTGCACTGGACTGGGACTCAGGAGACCAGGCTTCTATTCTGCGCTTGGCCACTTGCCTGCTGCATGATCTTGGGCAAGTCACTTTAGCTCCCTGTGGCTCAGCTTCCACATCTGTAAAATGATACTGACATTTTTTTAAAAAGCCCTTTGAGATCTAATGATAAAAAGTGCTATCTTAGAGCTAGATATTATTAATTATATTTTTATAAAATATGAATTGTGAATATCTGAGATTTTAAACAAATAATGTATAATTCAGTATTCATGTTTTTGAGGGAAGCGTGGGGTTCAAGATTATGTGAATCCAAATATTTTATAATCTGAATAGATTTGTATTCAAATTGATTCCAAACTGGGAGATTGTCCCTTTGGTAATGAGTTGTACTATAATACAGGGGGAAATGTAACGCCTAACCTTACAAATAATAAACTTTTAAAGTTATTGGTTTTAGAGCAGAGACATAATCATCACTTGTTAAATATACTGTTAAAAGATATATCACAGTAAGAAGTCTTAGGAATGGATTTCATTCTTCTTTCCGTCCTAAACTGTGCATTTGTTCAACAACTGTCTTATTTGAACTGAGAGGCAGCTGCATTTTCAGAGGTGAAGGATGTGAGTCTTTTACAGTTTTCATATCAGTTTGCTAAATTTGTAAAGAACTTTTGGAACATTCAGGATGCAAGGAATAATATTTTAATTGTTGATTTCTAGCATGCTAGACACCTCACAGAACGGATAGCTAGATAGGTCTCTGATACAAGGAACTTAAACTCTAGAGTTTACACATAACTTACTAGGATTACTGACCACAAACAAGAGGGAAGTGGGATAGAACAGAGTGACAAAAATAAGAATCAGATAGTTAATTCCTGTTAATGGAACCAGAAGGTATAACTTTATATTTTAATTCACTTCTTTAGGCTTTGTGGTAAAAGTGTTGTGAGGAGGGGTTTAAAGGTGATGAGCATGCTGTCTTTATGATATTATGAATATTATAAAAATAAACTATAATAATGATTATTCTTTCTATGTACATGACATGGGGTTCTGATGACAGCCTGACATGCATCAGGGCTAAGCTTGAGTGATTTATGATTTCCTCGGCGTCTGAACGCCTTATATAGCCTTATTCAGTTTCCTAGGTTGCTTGTATTGTAATAAGTGAATTATTTCTGTGCCTCTTGTTCAGCTCCCTTGGAACCTTTTCTCTTCCTCTGACTCCCTGAACTTTCGCTTGCTGCCTACTCAGATATAGCCTCCATCCTCTCTCTCTCTTCTCCTTTCAAGGGTGTTGTGACTAAAGGCTTCAATAGTTACCTGCAGCCAAGGCTTTTAACTTTTTAAAAGTTAAATTGAGGGCTATACATTTCCCTCATTAAGCAGTTTTTTTCTTGGAGGAAAGTTAGTGGCTGGCATAACTGCACACAAGGGGACTTTCAGCTGGAAAATGACTGCTTTTGTTCATGTAGCAAGAGTTCTATTAAATGGGTGTATTGTGTTGCCATTAAATACAAGTTTTTGACAATGTTACAGCTGTGAACTAGAGTATGGACAACATTTTAATTGCTACCTAGCTCTGACTTATATGGCATAAACATTTGTATAGATCCCTGCAATATTTTTAGATCCCTGTGCTAGATGCATAGAGGGCAATAGCACATGCATGCAGATGATAATCTGTATTTAATGGTTTCAGAGTAGCAGCCATGTTAGTCTGTATCCGCAAAAAGAAAAGGAGGACTTGTGGCACCTTAGAGACTAACAAATTTATTTGAGCATAAGCTTTTGTGAGGTACAGTTGGGTTGATGCCTGATGTGGACTCTGCAAACAGTTGGATCTATAGGCTATGAAAACTCATTGCTCTGGGTCTAGTCAACTCTTATGGGTTGCTATGGATTGAAGCCAGCCCTGGTAACAGACAAGAAAACACTTTGTGTTCCATTTCCAGCTCCCAGAACATCTCTCCAGCTAGGAGATGGGTGGTAATACAGTAGTGATGGGGCACAGTGGGTTTGACCCACCAGCCGCTATAGAAGTGAAGCTCAGTTTGCATGGGAGTCTTTGCGTAATTACCAACAGTTAGAAAAGCTTTGCAAAGGAGAAGTGTCTAAATTGGCTGGGGCCCAGAGGATGCTAGTTCCCCAGCCACTGGAGTCCTTTGTGTGCATTCTGGTGAGTTTTATTACTCCTATATTGCTTTACAAACATTAACTACTTAATTGCCAGCACTTTGGGAAGGTAGGTATTATTATTCCATTTTAGAGATATGGAAACAGAGGCAGAGCGAGGTTAAAGCTGCTATTTTCAAACGTAGGTGTACACATTAAGGCACCTAAGAAAACCAAACTGCTTTTGTTTAAGTTTGGAGTACCCACAGCTCCCAGTGAGGTGCTCAGTGCCTGTGGATTTTAAGGTGTTTAAACATGAACGTTTTGACCTATGTGACTTGACAAAGGCCACAAAGGACGTCAGTGGGAGAACTGAGAATAGTCCCTAGCTTACTCAGCTAAACAATAGTGCCTTTCTGCCTCACACTCTTGAGCCTCCTTGAGGCTCGAAGTTATGCTTGTAGTTCAGTAAAGGGGTGGCGTAAGCTGGTGACCTCTCTCACCAGCCCAGGAAAGAATCATTGCAATGCCTGAGTCTGTTCCTGGCCCTCCATCAGGACACAATGTTATTCAACACAAAAACTCATGAAGTAACACTAACAAAATGTTTCTCCTGACCAAAATAGGCTTTCCCCCTTGCCTTTCTCTGCCCCCTGGAAAGAGGTCATGCTTGTTCCTTAAATTCCTTGCTGTGTCATGTGACCGGCAGGTAGTCATTAACCCTTTCCTGTCTGTTTCACCCTCTCACAAGTGGGCTCAGGCAGCTGGCTGATTAGGAGCTTATGGTGGTCGTGAGGAAGAGAGGCTGTTGGTCTGGGAGCAGTACAGTCTCACAGTAGTCTCAATGGTATTTTTAGTGACCACTATGTAACAATACTATCTATGAAGGGACACAATAGAGTGAAAAGGGTCAATTACACAATTACTAATAAGGGCAGCAGAGAAACTGTCAGGCTGACCTTCACATTTATTAATGAAAATTAGTAACAGCCATGAGGTGTAAATGTGAGAATGCATGTGACTGTCATATTCCATTTCTTTTTAGACTCCTATTAAATGGTGGCTTCTCAGTTTGTGTAGTTACACGAAGAAATAAAACAGTGATGCTGAGATACCCTTATTTTGGTTACTCAGCACACTGTTCTCAATAGACTTCTTGAGTATTACCTGAGTGCACATTGTTAAAGTTCTATTTGGAAAGCAGTGACTCTCTAAAGCAGAGTAAACGTGTGACTGCTGCACACTCCCACCAAGGATGTTGCCCTTCAATTTCTTTGCTAACAAGGATTTTAAAGATAAATAAGGAAACCACCCTAGAAATCTAAACTGTCAACCAGTCCTATTTTGGGGTTTCTTATTAAAACCTTCACGTCAAGATTTGTGAAACGTCTGACAAAATTGCTGGTCTGAAGTTGCAAACAAAGTATTAATCAAGGCAGCCCACTGTGGCTTAATAATCTCAATGACAGACACTTCTTGGCAATCAAGGCTCCTCTGATGATAATCTAATCAAACGGTACAGATTTTATATAACCAAGTATATGCAAGTATAGCTCAACCATAGCCAGACAATATTGCATGGTACACAAGGGAAATGTTAGAGCAAACTTGCTCAGCTTATTGCCATATGATGTCACACCACAGGAGATAAGGGTGCAGTAATGTTCCCTTGTGTGCAAAAAATCACAGAACGGGCTTTGTACCAAAAGTGAGCTACACTGAGATGTGTGAGGCTTCAGGTTGTAGGAGGCTGACGTCTCTGCTCCCCTCTGTGTGAGTGTGGGTATTAATTTTTTAATTTCTAATGATCATCCATAATAATTTACAAGAGAGTTTGGATAATGAAACAATGTAAAAAGAAATGCAGTTCCAAAAATAAGTCTGTCCAGGACAGAAAATGTCTTAAAAAGCTATAGTGTTTAGAGGTTTAATTAGTATATTGGGTCATTATGACACCTAGCTCATTTCATTACCCTCCTAATGTATTATTAGTTGGCAGTTAAATACTGTCTGCTGGGACCTGAGAGTTTTTCCTCTTGTCTTTCTGGTCATACTTACTGCCTAGGCCGACAGCTTACCTGTAGTGAGGAAGAAATGGAACACCAATTAGAAAGCTTTCAGCCCAGCACCCATGGAAAAGCCAAAAGCTGATAAAGGTCAGCATGAAATTTGAATGACAGGGCTAAAGTCTTTTACTCATAATTTTGTGTTTGCAATAGAATTCAGAGCAATTCACAGCCTTAAAGGCCTTAAGTGAGAACAGCAATTAATTGTAATGAATAATCTGACAAATCTGGTTGACATATGGCTGCTAATGCCCTCCTTTCTAGTGGGAGCAGTGGAGGGATTAGATTAACTCAAATGAAATCTGGGACCGCCATGCCATCTGCATGTTCAGTAGGAAACGGTACACGTTAAATGGTGAGTGGGTAGATATCTGTCTTGTACTCATCTCTCTCTGAGCCTTTGGCAGATATGGGAATAGCAGTTTTATTATTGCACCAGCTGCCTGTCAATCCAGTAATACTGGAAAGTCATATAGTACAACCTAGAAAGCCAATATACCAAAAAGCTGTTAAAAATTAACTAGATAAAATTAACATAAATTGATAAATTCTTTTGTTTGATTACCCTATGAACATACTGTAATTAAACAATAGCATTTTCATATTCCCTATTTATAAATACTATCTCTGGTAGAGACTGAACTATCCAAACTGCCTTGTAAATGAAGGAGCGCAAGACACTCTCCTTGAAAAATTCTACACCCACCTACAAATCTCCATGCAAATAACTATTCCTTCCATAGGCCCAGTCCTTCAGTCTTACTTCTGTTGACTTAGGCCCCAATTTTGCAAACACTTATCATATGAATAACACAGACCAACTACTTACATGAATAAAGTTACTCACATGTGTCAGTGCTTGCCAGAGCCAGGCTTTTGTGGCTGGTGAGACAGAGTTGGGATTGTTTACCTGCCTATGTTTCTATTTTGGCCTCTATCTCTATGTCATAGCCATACAATCCCTCTTCCCAACCCAGCCTCCTTCACTTCTCCTTCCAGTCTCTTCTCCCAAAGTATTCCCTCTCTACCAAACACCTTACACATGACATTCTAGGGATACTGATCACAAACAAGTGGGAGATGGGATAGGATAGGGTGACATAAATAAGACTGTCTGAAGAATCCATTAATTAATTCCTGTTAGTGAAAGGTTTTTTCCCAGGGTATTAAAATTACAAACAACAAAACAAAAACAAAACCACCTCTGTACGTAATAAATTTGCTGTATTTACCTATGGACCTTCTTGGTATTAAATAGCTCCAGACATTTCAGACTTCTTTCTTGTGGTGGGATATATAATTGAGATGAGGACAGGGTTGGAGATAATGGGACAGCAAGCAGGGACAAATGTTTAAAGGCTTTTGTCAAACTTTGTGCTAAGTGTTCCTTGTGATCACTAAAGAGTAAATCTCTGCCTTTTAGAAAAATCTGTTAATTATAATTTGTGATATTAACAAAAATAAGTAAGTTTTTAAAACTATTGGTTAATGCATAACCAGTACCTGCATTACTGCAAATAACAAACCCTTTCTCTGAATTTCACAGAGACTGGTTAGTATTCTCTGCCCAAGCTTTTACAAATCATGGATTTGATCCGCAACCTTTCTTCATAAAAACAGCCCTTTTGCACACCAATGACTCCAAGGGTAAGAATGGCAGGACCAAGTCATATAGGTATTGGATAGCTATAATGCTAATCTTCCTGAGGAGATTTCATGTGTGAGTAAGGCAAGCAAGATTCTGCCTGCAGCTACTAGCTACACAAGCATGCTCTTCAAATTCCACTCTTCAGATATTTGCAAAGTAAGCCAAAAAATGACTTTCATCAACATCACAAGTATTAAACCGTTGTGATAAATCTGAGTTGCATGTTACAAAATATATTATCAGCAGGATCTTTTTTACATCTTCAAAAATTATCTGTAAGAAATTAGGTTTGAAAGTGTATTTTTTTCAGTCAGGATCATCCTGCACTAATAAATGAAGGGAATGAAGATTAATCCCCTCAATTCAATCATTTACAAGGAAACATAAGTCAGGGTTGTATTTTATTTTATAGTAAGCCCCCTAATTCAAGGCTGGAATACAAGTATCAGGTCTGCTTTTATTTTATCACATCAGAGTTCTAGTATGTGGAACCTGTTAACTTCAAAACATAATAATTCATTTCCCACAAGACTTAATTGGTAGGAAAATCATAACCATGGTCTAGATTCCACACACGAGGGTGGAGGCTTGGATACCTCAGCAGTACTGTTGGCTCCTCCTCTGCATCCATTGCGGGCCTTTCTTTGGGTCTTGAATCCAAAGCAGAGAATGGATTGCCCTGGCTTCTGTAGATTTCAATGCCATGAGATCTGTCAGATTTGTCAGTGGGCCCTTCATCTTATTTTACATAGTCAGCACCCAGTGGAACAATAGGGGAAGAGCTACATGAGAGGATGTTCACAGAGATTTCTTCCCTCTGACACCTCTCCTGTGAGGATTTTCAGTAGCAAGGGATGATTTGTCCCCATGACAATACATTTCTTAGAACCTCACTGCTAGTTTGCAGCTCTCTGGTGGTGTGTGCTAAAATGACAACCAGAATCCGCATGTCTGGAAAAGAGATTAAAACAACAGAGAAACATAAGGAGAGAAAGGAGGATGGGTATCCCTAGCCAGCTTGAGTGTTAACAGTAGAAAATGCAGTCAACTAAATGACAGTTAACCTCAAGAAGCATAAAGTATTCTTATTAGAAATCAATGTACTAAATGCCTCTTTCATTTTGATAGCTAAAGCAGCAGAGCTGAAAGAACTTTAACCCAGCAACAAGAGAATATAGTAAGAATAAGTTAACTATAACACATACTCATGGAAAAATTAAATTTCTGAACAGGAAAAGCATCTGAAACCTGAACAGGGAAAGCATCTCTCCAAAAATCTTTGCACTGAGACTGTGTCTTTACAGAAAGCAAAAAGGTGCTATTTAATTCTAGCTATTTCTTGTGTTTCTGCACACATCATGTTTCAAAGTTGAAAAAAAAAAACCCCACAACAGCAAAGTGAGCCATTAAATACAATCTATTCTGGATCTAGCTTCAAAATAACAAATGATGCCAATCTTCTTGGCAGCTACAGGGACACCTGTTTCCATTTCAAAGAGGTCCTTGTGATGTCAAACATTCAAAATATTTACTAAGTGTTTATCAGGTTTCCTTTTTTTAAATTGTTATGCTGCCATATCAAATGTCCACAGTATCTATTCAGTGTATTCTTTGGAATCATATGCCATGTGAGACTTACAATTTTTAAGCAGATTTCTCAAATTATTTCAGTTACAAATTCTGCTCAAAAACTGAAGATACATTACAGCCCACAGAATACACTCTCTTCCCTGCTTGTAAATCCTGAGATGAGGTATTATACTGTTTTTAAAAAGGGGGGGAAAGTAGACTGTTCCTATAATATTTTAAATGACATACTTAACTGCACCATAGTGACTACTGACAACATAATATAACCTTGGGAAGCACAGGTGAATCAGATTGTGAATGCTGGAGAGACTTTTAATTTCACAGAGCTCAGTAGGTGTCGGGAACATTTCTTTCTGTAAATATGGGCCTAACAACAATCACTGTAATTGAGAAGAATTTACTCTGTTACTATAATTCATTATCTTCTGCCCATTTGATTCCAATCCTTAAATTGCATGATCTATTACTGGAAATGTAAAGCATCTCTAATTTGACCTTTTTTTTTTTAAACATAACTAGTTTTTAGCTTGCTAAGAAATGTTGCAAAGAACTGCTACATTCCCACTGTATAATCTAGATTTTTCTTGGGGGATGGAGGTGAAGGAACAGGCACTGCTTAGTTTAACTATCTTTCTAGCCTGCAATTTATAAATAGTATTTCCCCACTCTGCAAGGTTATAATAAATTCCCAAGACCTACTGTAGGAACTGTATCCTTTTATTTTAATAACTGTCACCTGGCTTAAAGATTATGCTTAGTTTAAAAAAATGCAAACAATATTACTACTTCTAAATTTATTTTGTTAATGAAGTCACTACATAAATTTTACACATTATTATTTTTTGTTATTAATTGCTAACTCTGAAAACGGCTAAATTCAGAATAACTCTCTTTCAAAGACCTAATTGCCAAGGACCTAGCCTTAATATTAACTAGGATAATTATTATGCAAAGCATACCCACCCAGAATGTTTGCATAGCTATCACAAGCGCTTTCATAAATGATGCTTTAATTAGTCTTAATTAGAATTTGTTTAAGTCAGCAGGGAATGCAGAGCCCATGAAATGATGTATGTAATAAGCATCAGGCTCACTTTTTACTTGGGGAATAGAGCTGACAAAATCACATCACGTTAAATTGATTCAGTCAGAATTAAAATTCTTATGGTATTAATTAAATGGGGGATCTCATTAGCAGGCTGCAGGGTGACGGAGCGACTCTTTGGCGACCAGATGTGAAGGAAGCAGCACTGAACAGAGCACCATTAGACCAGAAAGTCATCCTATCTTAGTCAGAAACAGTGGTATTAGGCTTGATGCAAAGGGCTAGAACTATTGTATTAAGATATCAGAAATTTAGAGCTCTTTTTTTCTAATTTGGCTCCTTTCAGCTAATACAGTTCAATAAAAATGGTTGTTGGGGTTTTGGAAAGTCATTGGCTATTTTCAGAGTGCACTCTGAATTCTGATTACTCTAAGACAAAGACTGAACAAGCACTGAACCAGACCCTCTGATGGTGTAAATCAGCATAGCTCCATTGAAGAGCTACACTGTTTTACACCAGATGAGTATCTGGCCCATATTTTATTTTTTTTCTTTAGCGCTGAAACTTTTTAGTACAACTTTGGACAAAAACCTGTTGTCCTTATTTGTTTTCAGTAAGGGTTTTGCTTGAGTAATGACTGAAAGATTTGGTCCTTGTTCAGTATTAGCTTCAGAAAGGATTATTATTTAAAATATATTTTACACATTACTTTATTCAGCAGCTTGTATGTCTTCATATGAATTCATTTATTTCAGTAAAGAGAGGATCCTGGGTATTTACCAAAGTCATCCTCATTGGGGTCTATTTATAAATTCACAGTCAATGGTGATTTTTTTATACTCTGCCATCCACTAAAAATAGCAGGTATACTTTTTACTATTTATAAACCAGATCTGACTTTGCAAGTTTAGCTAAGGATAGATGATATTTGCCTCCAATTAGCATATGTTTTGTGAATGGCAAGGGGCACATGTTGCTGTTGTGTAAGCTTTTTGTCAATATTAACGAGTTAGTGCTTTGATTTTTGTGCCTTAAATTCCAGCAATCAAAAAATAAATCTGCTCCTTGCCTGTGATTCAAAGGTTGAAACTCAGCCTAGGGCTGAGTGATTCACTAGCTTTCCTTTCACCTTAGAAAACCAGAGTTACTGTTTTGAGGTAGCCTCAGAAACCCAAGTTATAGTCTTGATGTAGGGACACAAGTGATAAAATAATTATGCTGGTCTCACCTTCGTCTTCATATCACATCATATTTAGGACTTGATTCAGCAAGGTAACTTCAAGTGCATGAGTAGTCCCACAGAAGTTGTGGGTGAAATACAGGCTCCACTGAAGTCAGTAGCAAAGCTCTCAATGAGTCAATGACTTCAATGGGCCAGAATTTCACCTAATGGGACTACAGCTCCATGAAGTTAGCATAAGAACAGTCAATCCGCTCGGAAAGAGCCTCAGCTCATATAAATTGTCATTGAGGTGCTATGAAAATTTATACCAACAGTGGATCTATCTCCTGAATTTTAATGCTCAGTGTAGTTTGTGAAAGAACAGTTGTTGACTGCACCACTCAGAATATTCTGTGTTTGGAGCGAATGGCCACTCTACCTCTTTTTCATGGGTTGCTGAGGATGTGAAAAAAGGAGAGATTGGGAAGAGCCAGCTATTCAAATCCTAGAACCAGGAAGTCAAGGAGCTCTATTGCATTATGCTGATTTTTACAGAATGTACCAAAGGAAAAGCAGGTTTTGTAACTACTCTTCTTAAAACTTCCATTTTTATGATAAATAGTGTAATAAGAATAGTGCAATGGTAAGCCTTGAAACATGACCAGTACAACTTTCCTATGACAAAAACCAAAGACAGAACCTGTTACAGTGCTACTTCATGAATCTATTCCTGCACCAATGATTGAAATAAGTATGGGTAATGATACACATTTCATTTGTTTTTACACTTCTAAAATTATTGTCATGTGGCTTATTTCTGATAGCATAACTCAAAGGATTATATAGTACATGCATGAAAACTGACAATTTCACTGGCAACAAAGCAGTTTTAATTGTATAACAGAGTCAACAGAGGTGTAAACAACATGTAAATGAATGCTGTGCTGGTGTCTAGAAACGTACACAGTTTGGTTCTTTCTTTATCATGCTTTTTAGATAAGTATGTATATGTGACCAATATGATATTCCTGCTCCAAAACTTATTGGCTTATTATCCGAGTCCAGCAACAAATGGGGTATAAAAATCCAGCTATACCTGGGAGACTGGCAGTTATACAATTGTATTTTCCCTGGCTAATTGGACATACATCTATTAAAATGTTTGTAATCTAAAAATTATTTATTAGAAGAAAAGCTATTAAGTATATACAGTGCATTAAGGAAGACGTTTATATAAAAATGTTTATATACATGCCTCACTCACTTTTCGATCCAACAAAGACTGTTTCTAGCACCAGATTACTTAAATACAGAAACAAAATGCCTACACGATTTGCCATTCAAAGCAATGTGCTAAAGCAAGAAAGGCAAATGTATACATCAGATTGCAGCCCCATAGTAAACATGCAGAGCCAGACCCTACCAGAGAAAGTACAGAAGGGTCTCTTTCTGTTACAGTTTGGCAATCTGGTGAGCACCCACAATCATATGGTGCCATTCTGTCAATGGCTACATAAATTCTTTGATGAGTTTCATAATATATTACTCTTAATCCTGGCCTGTGTTATACAGGAGTTCACATTATATGATCATAATGGTTCATTTTGGCTTTCAAATCTATACTGTTATGAATCCTATGTTGAATGAGATGATTGAAATTTGATGATGAAGTTGGATGTTGGTAATTAAATTAAATTCTCTTTCATCAAATTTCTATCTTCATTTCAAGAGCCAGAATTCTCTGCATGATCTTCTTCTCAGGACCCACAATAATTATTGGCAGGTATGGCACATTCTGAATCTCCCAGAAAAGGTTTTGAAATGCTGTGGTGACTATATTATTTTACATATCTCCCAAAAGACTTGAGTATAAGTATGGAGAATCTGCCAAAACTGGAAAGTATGAGATTTATGGATCTGTTTGTTTAAACAGCACTTTTGAAAAATATGCATGTGATTAGTTTATAAATTCCACATTCTCGCCTGACTGGATGTTGTTGGTTAATTGTGTTGGAGTAGTGCAATTTTTAGGGATTTTTAGGGTGATTGTTAATTGGCAGATACACCAAGTTTGTCAACCCCTTATAAGATTTCTGAGGTATTCCTACTATATCACAACTGAATGTACCACAGCCTCTCCATAGTTCAGGAACTGTGCCTTCTCATGTAAAGTAGGTCACTTAGGGCTAGATTTTCAAAGGTATTTAGGTACCTAAAGATGCAGATCAGTGCCTAGTGGGATTTTCAAAAGCACCTAAATGACCAGCCCTGGCTTTCTGTCAGTCAGGTTGTAACCAGGGAGTCTAGTGATTGAAATTAATGAAGAATAAATTGAAGATAGAAAGCACTGAAGGCCTTGTCTAAATTATAGATGGGACTTTCACAACTTTCAGCACGGGATTCATAACTCCGTTTCTGTCCCATAAATGGTGGCTCCCACTTAGAGGGGAGGTAGAAGGCAGCAGAAGGAGGTAGAGGGAACAGCTTGAGGCAATTTGTTACTGCAGCTCAGCACTCTCCAACAACCTACCCTACAGATCTGATGAACTGATTGATCAAATGTGTAGGAAGGAGGTAGTTGCAGCCTTCAGGAGTTGCTCTGACCCCCTGCTTGGCAGGCAGGATGCTGCTCTCTGGAACACAGTTCATTCCAAGCCAGCCAAACCAGAGTCTGAGGCAGCTCCAGAGGACAGTCTGAACTCCAGCCCCAGCTCAGCAATAGCCCCTCCTTCTCTCCACATGAAGCAGGTTCAGGTATGAGGATCAGATCAGAACAGAACTGAGATGGGAAACACAAACTCAAAGAAGGATCTTCAGGGCAACAAAATCTTGGGGTGTGTGTGTAAAGAAACTCTATGGATGGAGTCTTGGCAGGGGGAAATTGGGGGTTTTGGGGACAGGGTCTCTGTGGGTGGAGCCTTGGCAGGAGAAGTGGGGAGATGGGGGCAGGGTCTTTGGGGGTTGAGCTTTTTGGGGGGAAGTTTGGGAACAGGGACAGGGGCTCTGAGGGGAGCCTTTGTGGGAGAAGTTGGGGAGTGGGGGCCGAGGCTTAGAGGGGGAGCCTTGGTGAGGGAAGTAGTGGGACAGGGGCTCTGGGGGGGAGCCTTATGGAGGGAGAAATGTTTTGGTCAGAGAGGGAGGAGGACATGGACATTTGGAAAGAGGATTATGGGAGGGAATATTTGGGGAAAGGGAGCTGTTTAAATCCTTATTGGGGTGGAAGTACGGGAGGGAAAGAGAGGAAATACACTGCTCAGTTCCCTTGTGAATAGCGGGGAGGAGAGGGGAATCTCACTGTACTATGAGTGTAGATACTCCACTAGTTAAGTCATACATAGTGCTGTAGCCCACTGTGATGGGGCATCCACCCCTCACTGGCCAGTAAGGGGTTAATGGAGTCTTGGGGAGGCTGTGCAGAAAGCAGCCAATAGGAGAGGGGCTGCAAGGAGTAGCCAATAAGGGCTGGGCATGCCTAGATAAGAAGAGCTGCATGGCAGAGCAGAGGCAGTAGCTGCCTGGAGCTTGAGGAGGGAAATTCAGGCTCCTAGCAGGAGAAAGGAGAGCCAGCAACCCTAGACAGGGCAGTGCTGCCAGCAGGGGCTGAGGAAGCTAGAGAGAGCTCCTGACTAGTTGCTAAAACTGTCAGGCTGAAGCCCTGAGGTAAGGGGCAAGAAGGTGCTGGGAGGCTGCGGGGAAGTAGCCCAGGGAAATGAACTGAGGAGTCAGAGGGGACGCAGCAACTGGCGGCCATCTACAGGGTCCCTGGGCTGGAACTCAGAGGTCATCACCCCCCACCCTACCCCACCAGCCACTGAGGAAGTGACCATACAATTGGATGCAGTTGCCATTGAAGGAAATGGCTGGACAGCAGACTGCTGTTCCCCTGGAAGGCGGGAGAACAGAGTATGCCATGGCTGGAGGGCTATGTCATGAAGAGGATGCTGCAGTCCTGGAAGTGACTGTGGAAAGACACCACCAGAAGAGGGTGCGCTGGTTGGTAGAGCTAATCCCTGGGACAGGCAGCAGGAGGTGCTGCAGTGATGAGTCACACCCCATCACAGCCACCCTTCCCCCACTGAGAGATGTAGGGTCTTAGTGTAAGTGCCTTATTTACCCAGAGGAATGAGAAGATTGCAGATTCCATCATTTTGAAGAGTTAGGGATGAGTGGAAGAGTGACGATTCTTGTTAAGAACATACTTACTCAATAATCTGGGCAATTCCTTGTATTTTCTGCTCTGAACAAAAACCTTCATTGAGTCTCATTACGGAATGCTAGAATACAGTAACAATATTACATAACGTGTAGGTTAAATATTAGGGTGCAGGCCATAATATTTTTTCTAATGGCTTTACTTGAAAAATGTAGAGTATACTAAGGGTTGTAAGATATGTATTGAAGTCTTTATGAACTTTAAACTTTTAAGTCCCTCTTTAGTTTTAGCTTTTTTGTGAAGCTTTCTTTAATAAAGGCATAATGGACTAAACACCATGAGGTTTGATGTAAAGGGCAACCTCAACTGAAAACAAAGAATAATGGGAAGCGACATACAGTATTCTTGCAGAATTTGTATAGAATGTGTTTAGTACAAACCGCAATCTTCAGTCAATTTTCTAATCCTTACTGATGACCCCAGTAGTTCACAGCACAGTGAAGTTTTGTAGAGACCAGGGTTAGAGCAGTACTATGGTTTTCATTTGAGAAAATAATTGTGACTGTAAGATTAAATAAGGTGAATGTATTTATCCCCATGGCAAAACAAAGGAAAGGAACAGGTTCTGAAATTATATAACATGGACCCCAAATAGATGGATATGTAGCCTAAATACTATTTTTAGTTGATGCTCTTTGAGTGAATGTAGCCCTGTGCAGCTAGTGAAGCTATGCCTAGGATTCATTGCCTGGTCATACCTACCACTGGTCTACGCTACAAACTTACATTGGTATAACTAATTGCTCAGAGGTGCGGAAAATCCACACCCTTGAGTGACTAAAAGCATGTCTGCACATACAACACTGCAGTGGCAGAACTGGTCCAATGCAGCATGGCTGGTGAAGACGCTCTATGCCGATGGAAAAGAGCTCTCCTGTCTGTATAATAAAACTACCTCTGTGAGCGGCGGTAGCTATTTTGGTGGCAGAATCCTTCCATACCAGCACTTGTATTAGTGTAACTATGTTGCTCTGGGAGGGTGGTTTATTCACGCCCCTGAGTGACATAAGTTATGCCAACATAAGATGTAATGTAGACATAGCTGCCGTTACAATGACCTAATCGCTGACATGGACAGCGCCATGTCAACGGTGGAGGGCTTCTCCCATTACCAGAGCTACTGCCTCTTGGGGGGGGGGGTGGAGTACTTATGCTGACAGGAGAAGCTCATCCATCAGCATAGGTAGCATCTTCACTAAGTGCTACAGCGGTGCACCTGCAGCACTGTAAATGTAGACAAGCCCTTAGACAGATAGGCCAGTCAGTATAGGCTTTTATATGAAGGTTCTGGAGAGTAGCCTGTCCATGAGTTTTGGGGAAGCCAAAACAAAGATGGCTGGATTCTATCTACTGCTCAAGGTGTGGGTTTTCTAGTAGATGGTTTATGTGCAGGGCTGAGCAGAATTTGATCCAGGGTGTTTACTAATCCTCTCTCACTCACCTATCCCACACCCACCTGCTGTACCCACATATAGAGTCAATCTTTCTCTCTCTAAACAAATTCTCATCTTAGCGCAGTGGTCCCCAAACTATGGGGTGTGTCCCCCTAGTGAGGTGTAGAGGAACACTGGGAGGGCGTGGCAGGACCTGGGCCAGCCCCCACAGGGGGCTGATGATGGAGCACCATCCGGCTCTGCTCTGATCTCAGCCCTGGCTCCTGGCCCTGGCCTCAACTGCAGCCTGGCCATAATTCCACTCCAGGTTCCAGACTGCCCCAAGCCTTGGCCCCGGCTCCCAGCCCAGCCATGGCTCCAACCCAGCCTTGGCCCTGATCATAGCCCTTCTACCAGCTGTGACCCCAGCTGCCCCAGTCCTAGCTTCCAACTGTGGCCCCTGGCGGGGGGGAGGGGGGTCAGAGAGAGACAAGGGAAGGGCGCAAAATAAAAAGTTTGGGGACCACTGCTTTAATAGTAGGGAAAATATGTTCAGAATTGTTCATAGGACATGGATGGCCACACTAACTCTGTCCTTTTGAGACCACTGAGCACTTGCTCATCACAAGGATGAGATTCGGATCAGTTACAGTAACTCCTCACTTAGCGTTGTAGATATGTTCCTGAAAAATGCAACTTTAAGTGAAACAATGTTAAGCGAATCCAATTTCCCCATAAGAAAGAATGTAAATGGGGGGTGTTAGATTCCAGGAATTTTTTTTTTGCCATACAGTATTATAGTTGAGAAGTTTTCCCCACCTTACCCCACACAGGCACAGCCCACTGGCACTGGAGACAATGAGGCAGGCAAGGAGGTACTATCTCAGATAACTGGGCCCCACGCCAATTAGGACATTATTGATCATGAATTGCAATCAGATACAAACAGAGAGTAGTGTACTGTGGAGTAGAGAGGCTTTGGCCTCAAAGTGTCTTGCCTGACTCAAGAGAATGAGCTGCTGTAGTCTGCATTTGCAGAAGGCTCCAAGTGCTTTTAAAGATATCCTAAGAGTGTGCTTTGCAACAATCTAGTTATGAGTTACACAAGTATGGATCACTCTGATAATGTTAGCATTAAAGAAGAACAATTTCAGCCTCTGTGCTAGCTGTTGGTAATAGAAGGCTCTTCACCATCACAACTGCCACCCAAGAGTTCCAAAGTAACCATGACCATGAAACTATGACCTCATTATTGACGGATGAGCAAACAACCCAGCAGAAGCTGCCTTCATAATCCTGGCTCATTTATCTAGATAATTCCTCTTTACCAGCATCATTTCCATCATATTTGGGTGGCCTTTCCACAAGTTAATTTTCATTCTCCTTCCCAATACTGCCAGAAATCTGAGTGCTATCCACATAATGGTGATACTGCAACCCAAAACTGTTAGCAGACATAAACATACATATGTGTTGAACAGAAATGGCCAAATGGAATCCTTTTGAATCCCACTTTTGAGGGCAGTCATAGAGGAAGTACTAACTGCACACCAATTTAGTGCTAACTACCCCAATAGCTATTTCCCCTTTTACTTGTGGATTTTCTATTCTTAAAATTAATTTACTATAAAATGCAGAATTGTAAACTTGTTGGGGGCAGGGACCCCTTTCTTGTTGAGAGGCAGTGTGGACTAGTGGATAGAACACTGGGACTGGGCAGACCTGGGTTCTATTCTTGGCTCTGCCCTGGCTTTCTCGGTGACCTCGGGCAGATCACTATCCCTTGCTGTATCTCAGTTTCCCGAGCTATAAACATTGGGATAGAGCTACTGACCACCTTTGGGACTCATGCATGAAAAGTGACTCACACAATAGGATTCGATCCCTGGTTGGGTCTCCTAGGAACTACCAGAATGCAAATTAAGAGGTTTCTGGGACCTCTCAGAGAGGACAACATGAATCTACTGCTCCAGCAAAACTCTGTGGTTGAGTCAATAAAATGTAATGGCAAAGCATATGGGATATTGTTGATAGATCTAACGAAATAATTTCCTATGTCTTCAGAAGTAGATTAGCCATAGATACCCACACTG
Source organism: Caretta caretta (assembly GCF_965140235.1). NCBI lineage: Eukaryota > Metazoa > Chordata > Testudines > Cheloniidae > Caretta > Caretta caretta. The sequence goes on from NC_134216.1 coordinate 31,116,505, forward strand.
GAAACCAGACAGTGATCAAGGACACTCATGAGATCCAAATGTGACTGGAGCTGCTCCAGAACCACCATCTTGTGTTGTAGGGTGGGGGGATGAAAATAAAAACAAATACCTTTGTCTGTGCTGTGGCCATTTCACTATTTAAATAACCTCCACTCTGGGCCAAATCTCTTCCCCACTCCTCCATTAAAACCATGGAAGGGGACTTTTCTGTGGACATGTCTTCAAGATTACTGCACAGAGATTACCACACATCTTGAACAGGCATTGGCAACCCCCCTCCCTATTTCTCAATCCACTCACTCCTTTCCCTGGTGTACCTGAATTCTACTGCCACCCCTTGTGCAGGTTTCAGATCATATGGAGACACCTCCACAGGATAAGAGAGGAGGTAACAGTGACATGTAGGTGCCTGAGTGGTGCCCCCTTTCCATGTTCAATGTGGGAGAGAGCATGATCTGGTCCTTTAATGTCAACACCTTGCATGTGAGAATCACTGATTTATTATTATTTAATAATTATTAGTTAAGGGCAAACAGCGTGCTTAGCGCTGTCAAGATATTGTTTTGGGGAACACCCAGACCAGTAAGGGTTTCTGTCAAAGCCTGCCCTGAATCCTTAGGGTGCCTTATGCTGTGCAGCTTTGGTTCAGACCCCTGAAACCAGCAGCCAGCTCACAACCACAAGGTCTTATCCTGACTTCCACCAGCCTAATTTTTCCTTGCAGGGTGATACCAACAATCCTTCCAGTCCCAACTTTCCCCAAATTCATCCACCCCAAGTTCTTAAGTACCAGACACTTGGACTGTCTCCTCTGGTTCATCACCCCAAAAGCTGTGAAATCAGCCCCCCAGTTCACTTTGGCATATGCCGACAGTTCCCAAACGGTGAGTGGGAACCCCAAAGCCGGTTGCATCATCAGCAGATGGGATTTTGCCTACCTCTACTGTATGGAGGATGCCATTTTGCTCCACACAGTGTGATTTTTGCATCTACAGTGCATACGAGGTCACAATGCATGGAGGACGCCATGTTGCTCTACAAAATGGTATCTTCCGCACAGTGTGACCTCACATATCCCTTACGTATAAGGTAGAAGATGCTATTTTGAAGAGCAAAATGGCATCCTCCATGCTGTCTAAGGTCTCGGAGGAAATCATTAATTAGAATGTGGTCATGCTGGCAAAGCTTTTGGACTCTCTGGCATATGCATGCCATACAGTTTGCATACCAGAGACCTGCTTAAGTAAAAATATATTTTTTTAATAGAAGAACCACAGATTCAAAGATAAAATAGTAAGGGAAGCAAACATATAAAAGTTACATAGAAAATAAACAAAGAAAATCTCAGGCTTTCCACTTCTAATATTAGATAAAATCCCTTTTTAAATACAAATTACCTGTTGCTTTTAAACAGTTTTCCAGAGTACACCCTAGCTTAGGAGGAATCCAGCATTTCACAGACAGCTTCCTGCTTGGAGGTTACCCCTCAGTTTCCAGATAAAAAGGGGGTTTCCTTTTTTCCCTCTCAGTCCCTGATGGCTCTTGTTTATTGTGTGTGGAAATCCCCTCTTAATTTGCAAGTTGGGGTGTCTCAATATCTTTCCATTAACTCTAATGATCCATCAGTGTCTCTTCCTTGTTGGACAATAGCTTGTTATTTGGAGCCAGTTTCATGAAAACACCTGTCTTGAGAGATGCCCCTCCCTGCTGTAAGGTGTAGTTGAAATTGTAGTACAGGTTATTAGCACAGTTTTCTATATACATATATTCATAAGCAAAGTATGTACACCTATGACCATCAAGTTCAGAGCATTAAAAGCTTTCATAAAAGACCTTACTCAATATATTTTTATAGTACAATACAATATGCAATCAGTTGGTTCAGCTGCTCATTTTGGGGGGTTTAAACCTTCCGTTCTTCCCTTGAGGGTGTCTGGACCCTGATTGTCACAGACATACAGAAAGATAATCATTGCTGCAAGATGCTTACAGTCTATGCAGGCAATGCCACATATATGCTTATATAGGAAGTGAATATACTTATTTGGTGCATAGAGTTTTGAGCTTGCATTTACTAATGCCCTGTTAGCAGTCAGACTAATTCCTTCTGATAGAGGTCACTTGAAGTTTGCAGTAGGCAGAAGAAAACAATATATACCCAGATACATTAATGACAACATATTTTCTCAGAGTCTTTGCTGTATTGTTTCTGTTTGCTGCAGCAGATTTGGGGAGGGCCATGTGAAGTCTGTTAGTAAGCCCCGATTCACAGGGTGGAACTATGCTGACCCTAGCAATGCCAGCTGTTCGTGGTCCCCAGAGGACCATATGCCAGCTGGGATAGATGGAGAGCTGTGTGTTCCAGACATATCATGTCTCTCCTCACCTATTGCTCACCACCTGTGTTGGGGCTGGGTAGGAGGGGGTCAGAACCTGGTAGACTGTCTCAGCACTAGCTGAGAGCTCCCTTTCCTCAGAGGTATTTTCATCTGGTGACATACAACTGCTTTCCACCTGCTTTGCACTGCTAAAGCAGTGTGAAAGGGCTACAATGCACCTGGGAATCTGGCCCATCAGTATTATTTGTTTATGTCTACCCAAAGCTGAAATCAAGCTACCAATCTTGCCCCTCCACTAACACAATCAAATATGGACCACTGTTGGATTTTTCACCCTTCTTCACACTGAATAGGCAATGGTTTGTGCTGGCCTTACCCTCCAGCACCATTTTAATGAACATGCTGACCTAATGGAACAGATTTGTGTTTCCTTCAGGATTTGGTTGAGACAGAGATGAGATGAGAGATGAGAAAATATTTGTAGTTTGAGGATCACTTTTACAATTTTAGTCTTTAAACTAAAGTTAATGAGCCAATAGGCAGTTTCACTGGTATAAGCCAGAGGAAAATTTTTGACCTATATATTATTATTGTTATTATTTTTTGTATTGCAATAGTACCTAGGAGCTCCAGTCATGACCCACAGACCCCATTGTGTTAATCACTGTACAAATATGGAACAAAAACATGGTCCCTGTCCCAAGGAGCTTATGATCCTACATCTGAATGGGAATTTAATTTTAAAAATAGAATAACCACACTTAACTACCCGGATAGCTGTTCACACCAACTTACTGTTAAAAGTGGGTATGTAGTTGTAACCTCTGGCAGTAGAGTGACCCTCACTATTTGCTGGCCAATATAAGAGGTTAATGAGTCTCCTACAACTGGCACGGGGATGTACTGCTCAAGCAATAGAAGCACATGTTTTTAGCTTGGATGGTCCAGGGTTCACCTGGACCCATCCAACTAGACCAACACCAGTAGTACCCTAAGTAGGATTAGATATACAGTGGTATATCACTGGAGGAAAACAGACTTTCCGCACAGATACATTTCCTATTCAATCTTCCTATAAACTTGGAAATATTAAGTCAAAAGATGAATGTGGCCCACTGAACAAAATGATTTAGACAACTCCTGAGTTTCTGAATTTCTGAAACTTTAAATCAGTCATCTTTGTTTGCTGGAACAAATTCCTCTTTCTTCTCTTTTTGCCTTATTATTAACTCCCTTTATTCAATCTAGTCAGAAGAGGTACTGAGCCAGATTTTCAAAATTAGGCATATATGTTTGCAAATGGGCATTTGCACATGCCCAGCCAGTGGACCTGATTCTGTCTCATACATATTTTATCTGGGAGCAACTGCTGATTTCAATGAAATTACTCCTGATATAAACTGGTGTGAGATTTAGACTAAAGCCCTATATGTGCAATTTCTTGACACGTGTTCCAAATGGATGTGTGCACATGTACCTGGACAGTTAGGTGCCAACTTTCACATGGATAGCTAGAAACCTTACTGCCATGTACAGGTGCCAATAGCTGATATGTGCGTGTACTTTGGGTGTTTGCAATCACACATTAGGCACGCACAAATGTCTGGATGCATTTGCATATGTACAACTATGACTGGCTATTGTGACAAGGAACTGCTCATTCAAAAAATGCTTCTAGTTTAAATAGATAAACATGTTCTGATTTTGCCAATTGTGGGCAATGCATCTTCCCAGTAGATATTTTGAGACGTCACAGAAATCAAATAGTTTTTTAAATCTAGTCTAAACCTACTAAAACATTCACTGTTCTTACTGCTTAATACATTTATTCATGGCCTATATATATTCTCCACTATAACTAACCTCTTCTTTCATGTCTTAATTTTTAATAATATTGCTTATGTGAAAATTGCTGGATAAATTATTCAATTCTCTCTATAATCTAGTATATCTGCAGTAAAACTGCTAACCTAGCTCTGTAAATACATTTGTAGTAATTTAGGTATGTCTCTTTGCTTATTTGTCTGTCCCTCCCGTCTTGTCTTTTATGCTTACTCCAACATTCTAACTCAAGTGCTTGGTTAGAATGGTAACAAAGAATAATACTTTGTTTCTGTTTATTGCATAATGAAGACAAGCTGCTAAGTAGGTGCACATGTTAATAGTTACATTTCATTTCACATGAAATTTCATTAATGTTGTTAAGTTTTGTGGACTTGTGATTAAGAGTTATTAATTATCCATACTAAGTCCACACTTAATCACCAACCACAAATAGTATGTTAAAGGGTAATGTTAAGGATTTCACATAAACCATCAAACCAGGGAAATTTAGAATTCAGGCCAAAAATCCAAGCTGACATTTTTGCAGACTTATATATGTAGCAGACCTATATTTATGTAGTTGCTTAAATAAAACAAAGTAAAATAACCCTCAGCAGTGTGAGATGAGGAAAGTTTCTGGGTCATGAGTTGTGCCTTAATTCTGAATTTCCATGCTTTTGTAGCTGCAAATCAAATCATTAAAATATTTCTCCAGAATGTAATTTTCCTTCTTCTATGCTATACATGATGGATTTTTAAAAAGCAAATCTGGTATACTTATCTAGATGTAGTAATGAACCCATCAGTGTGATATCTGAGCATTGAACTTAATGGATGAGTTCACTTACACTGAGCTCTTCAGGGCTGAGACTACATTGCCTAGTGTAATGCAGCCCTGATTTTGGTTGTGGTATCTAGGAGTTATTTTAATACAAATAAATAATAATAATTAATAATCATGTACTTTTGCATTAATGAAGTTCTCATAAGGACCCCAAAGTACAGTCTTCAGTTCTGTGCTAGATAATGAATGCTCTGACTCTCTCCATTCTGCTGAGGGCTGGGAACTGTAGTGCACAAATCTATTCTGTGTTTGCTGGTAAACCAGCATTCTCTCTTGCATTGTGTATCAAGTGGAGGATTGGAACATAGGCTTCTGTACCATTCTGGACAGCAGAAGAGCACTCATTTTCCTTCACAGTGGCTTATATTTGGAATCAGAGCACAATTATATAAATTGTGCAATCTATGCCTAACTTACTCTTTGCACATGCAATTTTCCAGTTTATGGACACAAGTGTAGGGGTGTGGGGCCCTGAGTATTTTTGTGGGGCTATCTGTAGTTTTTAGGACTGAACATTTGACCATAGAAACATGAAAATCACATGGTAGTTTTGATACTAGGATATGAATTGCCGCATGCCTTTAAAAATCAGCTATTCTGCTTGCTCAAAATGAACCAAAAATAAAACTGAATTATATCAAGTTTTTTCTCCATATGTAATAATATTATTAAAAACAATACTCTGTTGGCAATCTCTATCGGTCTGTATGTGTGTATAACTTTTTCCTAATTCAGTTTCTGTTGGAAAACTGTCTTGACAAAAGTAAAGGAAATGGAAACATAGCGAAAATAGTTATTAGAAGAGAGGTTCAGTTTTGTGATTTAAGAAAGATAAACTGCTTAGAAATGTAAGGACCATGGAAAACATCATGCAGATATTTTACACTAATGAAAATGGAACCTATAGAGAGGATTGTTGGGTTACGTACTCCAAAGTATTAAAATATTTTCAATGGATTTTACTATATGAAAAGTTTTTCCTTAATGTGCATTGTACAAATCAAAAATAAAATGAATTGTTCCCTTCATTATTAAACAATGCTTGGAAGCTTTCGGTAGCTAATGCAGCAGTCAATCTTTTGCATGTTCAGTAAGCTGTTTCACCTCTTTCTTAACATCCTCTATCGTTTAAAAATGTCCAACTATAGTAATATAGCTATTTAAATAAGAAAGGGCAAATAAAATGCTGAGAGTCAGTTTGATCTAACTCAACCTTTTCAAATGACTACACTAATTTTCGACATATGAATTTAACTGTGTGTTTGCCCCTCTATAAACAGGACGAATAAACAGTATATCATTTTTACACTTGAACTGTATTATGATTTTAATGCAGGCTCAGGTGAGATGAGGTCAGAGGATACAATTAAATGGATATGGTACCATCTGGATATTAGGGTCTCTTTAACCATGCTTGGGTGATTTATCCATCAACAACTCATGTACTGCTCCATAAAAATTGATATCTGTTTAAAAAAAAGGTATTAAAATATAGTGTACTTTTAAAATTAGAGACTAAAATATTGTGTAGTTGCCAGCAGGTAGTTTATTTCTTATTCAGTGAAACAGAAATTCCTGATATAGGAATAAAACTGTAAAAATAAATTTACTCTATTTGTTGATATATACAGATCCTCTAGGCATGGCAAAAATTAAACCCTTTTAAGTAAATGCTTAACACAGCAACAAATTTTAAATCAATTAAAAATCCCTGCATGAAATTGTAAAATATGATTATCTGTCCTGTTAAATGACTATATCTGGTACTCACATTTTGAGCTCAATATTATTTCTCTACAAAAACTCTTAAAGGAAGAAACGCCAGATAAACAGTTTTATTAAAGGAAGCGAAGTTGTGAGTCCTCCACTGTATTTTATGACAGAATTGAATGCAATAGTGTATGGCATTAGTCTGAATTTATTCTGTAATAAAACAATATGGATGTAGACCAAAATATTTAAACTCTCAACATTCAAAGCAAATGAGTAACCAAAACTCAGAATTTAATCATTTATCTATCAATGTACATATCAAAAACCAAAACCAAAATGAAACAACTGAGTTTTTAAAAGTAATATTTGATTAAGCATTTCCTGAAAGAAAAGCAATCCAACAATTTTCCTGGACAGTAATTTATATAGTTTAGTGATTTGGCTGTCAATAATATACAAATAGCACTAATATATTACTATAATGCTTCATTTTCATTAAGACATCTGCCAAGTTCTCAAAAATCTTTTCCATTTGGGACTTGACTTATAATTGCATAATCCCTTGGGGGAGTTTCAATATTATTTTAATCAATTTTAACCACAATACACAATGGGGATGATTACATTGCAATGTCATTTCCAAAGTTACCTTCTCCCATTAGTCATTTGTAAAGGGAGAGGACATTGGAAATGTCCGTGAAATATATTTCAGAAAAGAAATAAACTACAGTAAATGTAGAATGAATTTCTTCTTCTTTCAAAAGTATCACAATATGAATATATAATATTGTGTGGTTACAAAAATCATCAGTCATACTTGTATTTGACAAATGATGGCATAAACTGACTTTGTTCTAGACTTGTAGATTGCTAGCCTCACTTTGCCCACTCAATAATTCTACTGGGTTTTCTAACATACTTACACAGAACTGGTTTGGTAGTATAGAAATCTTAACTAGGTGAAAGAATAACTGTGGCAAAGTATAACTGATGAATCACTTTAGTTCATTTATTAATAGATTCCTAGATTCCCAGGTCAGAATCTAGGAGATATAACACAGGCCATAGAATTTCTCCAAAATAATTCCTAGAGCATATATTTTAGAAAAACAACCAATCTGGATTTTAAAATTGCCAATGATAGAGAATCAGCCATGACCCTTCCTAAATTGTTCCAATGGCTAATTACACTTACTCTTAAAAATGTACACCTTATTTCTGGTCTGAATTTCTCTAGCTTCAACTTCCAGCCATTGTATCCTTTTACTGCTAGATTGAGGAGCCCATTATCAAATATTAGTTCCCCATATTACTACAACTTATAGGTTGTAGTAAAGTCACCCCTTAACCTTCTATTTGTTAAACTAAATTGCTTCACCTCCTAGAGTCTATCACTGTAAGGCAGGTTTTCTAATCTTTAATCATTCTCATGGCTCTTCTTTGAACCCTCTCCAATTGATCAGTCTCTGTGCTAACACCAGTAGTAGTGTTTAGGAAAACTATACAAATCACTTGTGGTGAGGTCATTTGTTATAAATGCAGTCCTTGCAAAACTTGTGCCAATAAGACTTTTATACCACATGACTCCGTCGCATATTCTCTATATATTTACTACTGTATTTCAACCATATGGCTATCTTCATTCATGCTACTGATGACCCTATTTACAAATGACTTCTACCTTATTTAAGGTCATTTTTCAAGTACACACATTAAGTACACAATACAATATAGCTCTCTCACAATACTTCCATACAGTTAGTATTCAACAACAGGACTTTTTTTTTTTCTTATGAGGTCTGACAATCATGCAGTACATGAGGTGGAGTGTATATGTAGGGGGCGGGAGGTTGTGGAGAGGGTTGGCAGTCGTGAGACAAAAAAGGGTCAGAGGACGAGCAAAAAGATGCACATGTAGAAAAAAAAACAACAGAATCTAACTCATGAACAAATAATTAGGAAAAATGTTTAGAAATATTAGATGCCCAAGGTACGTAGCTCCTGTACATATTTAACATACCAGCTCTTACACAGCCAAACCCGCCTTCAGACATGACCTTGGCAGTATTGCGGTGGTAATATTTTCACAAGCATGACCTCCTCCTGAACTGAGTCTCCAAAGGATTCTGAACAAATGTGCTTTCCTCACCATCAAACATATTGTAGATATTGTTTTTCACCTATTTTTTTCTTGAACAAGCATATTTCTTGTGCATTTTTAGGCCTTTCAAATGAGACATATTATGCACAGATGATTTTGGTAAAGAAACTATAAACCATTTTTAATTGTTACTAGTAAGACAGATGCAATTTGTTTACAAATTGCAGTGTTGGTTTCAGAGTGGAGATAATTTAAAGTTTACCAGTAATGTAGGAATCTGCTTATTTAAAGAAGAAAAAAAAACATTAAAAGTGGTGCAGAGGCTAGGGAAGAGATCAGGTAGCTATCCCACACCACTGCATCTAACGTAGCCTATGTGCATCTAGCCCAGGGATCGGCTACCTTTGGCATGTGGCCTGTCAGGGAAATCTGCTGGTGGGCCGGGACGGTTTGTTTACCTGCAGCATCTGCAGGTTCGGCTGATCGCAGCTTCCACTGGCCGCGATTTGCCATTCCAGGCCAATGGGGGCTGTGGCAAACAGCGGCCAGCACATCCCTTGGCCCACACCGCTTCAGGCCCGCCAGTGGATTTCCCTGACTGGCTGTGTGCCAAAGGTTGCCAATCACTGATCTAGCCCTTACATTATTGAGGTCAAATCACTACTCCATGGTTAAGAATGAGTTCCATTTTATACTTAAAGGAGGCATTCCACCTCATTGCTATGTATGAAAAATGCACATCCTCCCCAAACTTATAGCACTTACTCTTTGAATACTGGATCAACTTTCTGAGAATTTAAAAGAAAAGATGCTAATCAGTTTATGACTTAAAGTAATTAAAGCCTGGATCCTTTAATAAAATTAACATCTGTATCAATCTCTTCTTTGTCCCAAATGACCTGAATAATGAAATAATGCAGACTATTCAAACTTTCCATATAGTTAAAAGCCATTGAAATCTTGTGCATAGGATATACTTGAAAAAATAGCTTGTAATTAACTTAAGCCATTAATGATTGTTGTATCTCATTGTTAAGATTATGTAAACTACAGATAGGTCAGGTCAACAACTCAAGTAACTCTTTAGTAGGGCCATAGTGGCATCAGAAGTAACACAACTAATCACCACTCCTCCTCTATAGCTAACTTGCATTCAACAATTATATTGGTTGTAATGACAGAGGTATGAGAGAGACTGGACATGTTTCAAGAATTCTCATTGGTAGATTACTCAGCATAACTTCACTGCTCTTCAAAGGTTTCCATGGCTGAATGCTAGCTAGGGCATCGGTGCTTGAAAGGCTATTCATGGCACTGATTCCTTGGTTTCACTGCACATAGAGGCAACATGGCCAAGGGAACTAGATAGGTGCACAGCAGGAGCCCTTAAACTATGGAGATATTGGGACTCAGGAACTCTTAGGATTAGGGCTCTCCCTAGTCTCCTTTCCCAGTGTCATTAACAATGCAAATGCAAGTAAAGAACTAGTTTCACCATTATTCTTCATCTGCTGTGTGCTGTTTTGATGATGTAAAGAAGCTGTAAAACAGCTTAACTGGATGCTTTGTGTTGCTCTTGTATGGCGTTGTGTGGGTAAAGAAAGTATAGGGACTCATCACCCTGATCTTTGCACGTGTGTGTCCTTTGTTCCAACTCTCAGTGAGTGTGCATTGAACCGTGGCAGGGGATAAGAAAGTAATAATTCCCTGAGCATCAACATTGGTAATAGCACAACCAGGAACAAGAGAAAGGAAATACTTTATTGAAACAGTTCTTTCTTGCATTCCCCCTAGTTTCTATGCTCTAGCCAATGTTGGAAGCCATCTCTTTGTGGCAGAAATCTCTTTGAAAAATTGATTATGGACTAAAATTTGATACTCATCTTGCCTGCTCAGAATCCTAAAGCCTGGACTTTCTTCTCTGGGTCAGGATGTCTTCTTGAAAACTTGCCCGTGAAAGGGTAAGTCTAAACTGTTTAGGAAATGTGGAAGGGGTCTTTAGTGTCAGTAAAAGTGGAAGATACATAACCAAACAGAACACTCATTACAAAGTAAGTTTTAAGAAAAAGTCACTAAGCCCACAGCACCTTGCATTATTCCTTTTTCTTTATAAAAAATGAACCCCCTGTGCCCACATTTGACAAGATTAGATATTTGGCCTAATCTCTGGGGAAATATAGTACCACCAATTTACCCATCTACCCGTGGGAGAGATTTCTCCCCCTCTCCCCGAACTATCACTTTATGCTATGAAAAGGGAACTTCCTATTCTCCCATAGAGGATGGGGGGGACTGTTTAAAATATAATTATTTAACAGTTTATTTGCTAAGAAATAAGAGAACACCAAATACATCTTCAGAATACCACTCTATAATGTCAATAACAACGTTGGCCTAGGGCAATTCCTGGGGAATTAATGACCAGAGGGAATTAATGGCCCTTGGCTTCACCTCAGGCTATCAACTTTCTCAGCCAGTCATTAAGCCTGAGGAAGTGTCCCAGGCCTCAATCATTACAGCTTAATTGAGTTGTCACTAAAAGGGTTAAAGAAGTTTTGACTATTTTACTACATGAATACTGTCAGTGAAATGCATTTTGAATCCCTGTTTAAAAGATATGTAATTGCCTCAGATTCTTTATATTATCATAACTCTTCAAAATTGATTGGTTTTAGGTTTATGGAAAAATATGCAAATTTACAGAGAATATGACACACATTTCTCATTGTGGATATAAAAGTAGTTCACAGAGAATCCATTTGATTGAGTTTGATTACTGAACAAAATCTAATTATTTCAGATACATGTTCAGACTTTCTGGAGAGGTATAGTGTGGAAAAGAAATATTTGGTATATGATTGTTGTTTGTCAGCCTCGGATTTGTTTATTCACACGTTGATGGACCAGAATTTTAAATTATTAAAATTAATATCAATGTTAATTTTTCTTAGCAAAAGAAGTGTAAGTTACAAAAGGACCAGTGTGTGTGTATTACTGTGTGTATAGTGTATACCACAACTTTGTAAATGCAAAACCTACATTGATGGGACATTACCAATGACTTTGTAAAACAGGCTTTTTTTATACTCTTTTTTTATTGTAGTTGAGCCAAAACTGGAACATTACACCCAAATCCTTTCAAACTTGTGTATGTGGAGAAGTGGTGAGAGAGTCAAAATTCAGGTTTCAAAACTCACCATTACACATATGGTACCTGATTGGATCCCTGACAGGAATGACTTTTGATTTCCATTTCCAGTTTGACTTGAAATTTCACCTGTGCTCATCCTTATGAGTTTTTGGCCCCAGATGGAAAAGATTTCATAAGGACAGCTAAACTTATGAGTCTTCTGCTACTCAAGATGCTCATAATCTTACCATCAAGACAACTGTTTATCCTAAGCACACCATTATATTTTACTTATGGATTTATTATGTATGTTTACACATTAATTCTTAAGAGGGAGTGAGAAGACTGAGCCAATGTTTTGGCTCCTCCTGGGCCTTCGTCAAGAGTATTTATAAGTATTCTAAAACAGCTTTGAATAATTACTAAATCCCTCCATCTCATAAACAATTATCATCCTTTCCCAATTATCTACTCAATTATAATCTACAAAGTCGATTGCATTAAATTAAACCATATGTTCTTCACAGTCACTTCTAGGCCATCTAGCCATCCTGCCAGTATGGGTCTATCCTCATATAAATCCCTCCTGAGTTCCCTCCTCTTCTATGGTGCCCACAATAAGTAGAATTTATATATTAAAAATCACAACCCAGAACTACCCAGATGTACACAATCCTCATGGAGTCACCAGGTGATCATATTGCTGTAGCCTCCAACCTTCTTTCTCTGCCCTCCCTTCCCTACTGCTTTGTTGTTGATATCACATGTGCATTTAGATTGCAGACTAGTTGGCGCAGGTGCCAAGTAGTCTTTGTAGTCTGAGAAGCACGTGAAGCATTTTGGAAACTTTAAAATGATAAGTTAATAATGATGACAACTAAAGGCTCTCTTCTTCTTTTGTAGGACTGGGGTTCTGGACACAGCAGGCCAAGTCAGTCTGGCTGTCTTCTCTGGTGTAGATGCCAGCTCCAAGTAGGAAATGGTATGTTAGCAGGAGCAAGGCTTTCAGCCCCGTTTCCCACCTGTGAAGTCAGGATCGCTTCCTCCTGCACAGGAGCTCTGTAGGTAGCCGCACAGTGAGGCATTGCATTTGGAGTTGTTTTTTACCTAGAAAGCATTGTGGTTCTGTTTCAGTAGATCATCGCACAGTTGCCATTGCTGCTCATCCCTGTACAGATTTGCAGCCATAACTATTATTATGAAGACATTTAGGCCCCAAACTCCCATTAATTTCCCATTGATTAAATATCTTTGAGGATCTGGGTCTAACTCCATAGTATCACATTCCCTTTTCTCTTGCACGGGGAGTGGCTTATTCAGTCCACTACTTTAGGAGGAAGAGTTCTTTACAAATCAGCACAAACAAGGACATTAAGAGTTTTGTGGGCATCTCTGTCCTTAACACTTCCCTTTTATGAGTTAGTCTAGAGAATTATCAAACTCTGAATACTTCTTCCTCATTTGTTTTTGGCTATTTCCTTACCTTAAACTAATAATTTATTTGGGTGCTTTCAGGAATTGGTGCTCGTGGTCCTTTAAGGAAACTAGTATTTATTAATCAGATGCAGGGTCCTTCCAACACACTGTTATCAATTACAAAGAATTATTTCTCCATGCTGGTATGATATCCATAAAATTAATTAGTAGTTTTACATATTAGCCACAACACAAGAAATCAGTGTTTTTGCCTTTCGAAAACCCTATGCAGTCCTTAGAGGTAAGGTGGTTAAAATCCTTCTCTGAAGAAAACAATGGGAATTTTGTATTCCCCTCACTCCAGGTATAGGCTCAGCTGCAAGAAATGGAGTTATCTGCCTTGATTACGATAGCCCAGCAATCACGGAATCGACTGGGATCAGTTAATCTACACTGGATATAAAAGAGGCAAGATGGGTGCTTTGGGTTCCACCCACTTCTCTTTGTATGGGGAGAGGAGAAATCGCACTCATCTCTGACACAAAGAGCTGAACTTTGAGTCCTCTGTATGAGTGGGGAATATGCTGATGTTGCTTCTCTTTATGGTATCAATCAATTTTAATATTGTGGTATCAAAATCAAAGAACATGTTTAAAATATGGGATTCATTTATCCGTGTTTGCATCACTCCTGCAGAGCTGGACAGTTTTTGACTTTACCTGAAAGCAGGTTGATTTATCTGAGTCCTCTCACATATACAATATGCTCTTTGCACACCATTTATAATGAACCTCTCCATGTAACTGTAGAGAGGTTAGCCGGGGTTTGTCTCTCTCTGGGGCGGCAGGGATCCCCACCACCTCACCAAATTGGGGAATAGGTCTCGTGGGGAATTAGTCTGGCTGCAGGAGCCTTCCTCTGCAGCCTTTGTGAAGGTGGAAATACCACAGTAAGCCCAGGCCCTAGGTCAGGGCGGGGCATTGGTGAGTCAGGCCCTCAGGCAGGGGTTGAGCAACAACAGTTTATAAACAGCAGGCCCAGGCCCTAGCTTCCAAAGGGCCTGGGAGAGGGGGAGACTGTCACCTGCGAGTTGGGTGGCAGGGAGGACACAGGCCTTCCCACTCCACTGCGTCCCAGCCCGGGGCCCTAACAGCAGAAAAGACCTGCTGCTGTGTCAGTGGGGATCCTGGCCGCAACACACTGACATGGGCTCTGGCAGTGCTGCAGCCAGACAAGGGTCGGCTGCCCCCGGGCTACTTCCAGACTCCACCCTGGAGGTACCTGGGTCAGGGTGGTGTCCTCTGGGGGGTCCAGCACCAGGGGTTCCTCGGGGTAGCTGGCACGGGGTAGACTTGGCAACTCCTTCTGGGAGCTGGCACGGGGCAGGCTCGGCAACTCCTCCAGGTAGCTGGCATGGGGCAGGTCGGGCTAGTCCTTGGGTTTTCCGCAGGCCGCTGGGCTTTCCCACTCACGAGCTAGGCCAGAGGCGTCTGGCCTCTCCAGCGGCTGCCTCCCCAGTGAGCCCTGAGGTCGGGCCTTTATCCTTCTGGGGCAGTGCTTGACCCTCTGGGGGGCGGGCTCAGAGCTCCCTGGCTCCGCCCACTCTGGTGTCGGGAGGGGCTTGTCTCTCTCTGGGGCGGCAGGGAACCACACCGCCTCACCACAGTGACCAAATCCATTCTCTCTGTATTTAACCCCTCCCTCAATTCCTTATGTAACTAAGACAGTGAATAGTCTAAGCCCTGTACACATTATAAGTATTTTACTGGGATCTGATTCAAATCTCCATACAGGTTTGTTTCTCTAACTTCATCAATAGGCAGGTTCTGCCAAGTTAGCGGGTCAGTTCCAGATAGACAGTTATTGTGTTTGAAAAAGGTCCCTCAGTTCCCACAATTTGAAATAGTCTTCAAATAACATTCCCGTGAACCCTGTAGTAGTTTCTAAGATAGAGGTGCTTCCATTTATGATCATTTCATTGACTTCTTCTTCAGACCAGATACAATGTTTAATAATACAAGTCAGATAGTGTTTTATAATGATTCCAAGGGTCCTTTGGATTCCCTACAATACTAGTGAAATTATTACAATTCTTCAGTGAACAAAACATCAGCTCCAGATGTCACGGGAAATGTACTTACTGATGTATTAGTCTTGAGGACTTTCTACAATTCAATGGAACAAATACTGTTTTAATGGAAAATATTTTAGCACTATGTATAAAATTGCTTCTATGCAGTTGTGCTCTTAGAAACTTTAGCCCTGATCCTGCAATTACTTTAGCATGTTTTTAAGTTTACACAGTAAGAGCTGTTGAATACACTTCAAGGGGGCTACTAGCAGTACACAAAGTATGTATTTAAAACTTTGCAGGACTTGGTCTTTAAATAGTGTCATTTTAATTTGATCTTATTAAATGCAGAGTCTCTAGGCTAAGATAGAACCTATTGGGCACAAAACTGTAGATGGCTCTTTGTAACACTACATTGTTTTTTAGGTAGAGAGAGTTCAAAAACTGCCCACAATGAAAAAGATAAAGCACAAAAAACATTTAAAAGCATATACACAAATGGTGCTTTATAAATAATAAATAGAGCTGGTTGAAAATTTTCCAGTGGAATATTTTTCTGTTGGAAAAGGTAAATTTTTTGAAACTGAAACATTCCAACCCACCTCTCCAAAAGGCAGTAGTAAGGTCAATGGAAAAATTCTTCCATCCACCTAGTGCTGTCTACAATGGAGCTTAAGTCAGCTTAATTTTGTTGCTCAGTGATGTGGACCTAACTTTTTAGTGTAGACCAGACCTGAGTCAGACCTGCAAGATTTGGCCTATAGTTAAGGGGAACTGTGGTTCTTTCCCCCAACTTAAATTCTGTTCTTCATAATTTGGACTTTGATCTTGCAAGTGAATGTACACGGGTGCATGCATGTGAATTATGGCGAAGGACCTTTTAATTTGCTTTTTGTTGAAATACAGCAGAGAACTTGCCAGCCTGATGCCATTTTTTGAAAAAACATGTACTGTCATTCAGCTATTTTTGTTGAAATACAGAACAGTCAAAAAAGTAGGGGTTTGGTTTCCATGTTTTTATCAATTGGTTTTCCCTGAGAAGAATGTCACAAAGAAGAGATTTGGTGGGGATTTAATACATTAAATAGATACTTTTAGATTTTAAGAAAGTTAATGGAAAATGCTTGCTGACCTAACTGTGTTGGTTCCATGGATCGCAGTTTTTTTTAGTACTAGCCAGTCAACTGTCTGCATTTCTTTAAAATAAAATTATATTCCTGGTTCTAAAGGCATGAGAAGGAAGGAGAAAAACTGGATTCTATTCCCAGCTCTGACTTGGTTTGTGACCTTCAGCCAGTCATTTAACTTCGCTGGGCTTCAGTTTCCTCATCTGAAAATAGGTTTAATCATATTTACCTCAGAGAAACAAAGGGGTCTTGTGAGGTATAATTTATTAAGGTTTGTAAAACACTTTTAAAAATATTTATTATTTTAGCAGGCTTCTCACCACCCTCTTCATTTAGTGTCCCAGGTAGAGAATGTGTTCTGTGTACCTACAATTTACTGCATATACTGTACAAATTGAATAACTAATATTGTGGCAAAATATCTGGAATCCAGTCAAAATGTTTTCCATTTTCAGAGTCAGAACCCTGGCCAACTTCTTTAATTATGGCCACCAAACTTAATATGGCTGTTCGGGATTCTGTCAAGAAAGGAAGCTTCTGAATGGTTATTTATGGCTGAAATAAAGGGAAATGATATTATTTTATATCTCTTTATGGCAGTTTAAGGAGCTACCCCAAGACCCATTTTCAAAACTCAGCTTCCCATGATATGAGAGAGGATGAAACCCATTAGCACATCTATCCATGAAAGCAAAGAACTTTTTTAAAAAATCAAGATGAAAATCACTGTTGTGCACAGAGGGCCTGGTTCAAAGTCCTTCAAATTCCATGGGAGCCTTTCAGTGTGTTTGAATCAATTCATCTGGAGAAACTACACAACTTGTGCTTTGAAGGACCCGATTCTACATTACCATTGAACAATTTGGGATCAGGCCTGAAAAGTGTGTCAGCTGTTGGGTGGACCATATATCTGCTACCCAACATAATAAGCCACTGAATTTCTCCTTCTGCAAGTAGAGCTGACTCTGTGACATAGGCCAACAGGAAGAAAATTTCATAGAAAGGATGAAAAACAGTAGAAGTCAACAATGTCAAGCCTGCATGATTAGAAAATTTACCATTCTATAAATAAGCTGGCTAAATATTAATTATGAAGGCAGCATTTTATTCAAATAAAACAATTTTTATAAAATGTATAATGAAAGGGAAAGCACAAGGAAAAGAGTGTGAAGATTCACTTCCTGCTTCTCCAACACATAATCTAGCACAGAAGTAAGTACATTATAGCTTGTTTTTATTTTTTGTCATAGAGCTTGGAATTTACACTCTTCCTTCATTTAAAGTAAGCCTTTAACTCCATGATCCTTAACTTTGTTCACCTGTTACTCAATTAACACCCCATTACTCTGCACATCTACTGCAGCTGTGACTTCAGACTACTACAATGCAGCCATTAACCCATTCGGCACTCTTTTATAGATTCTTTAGAATGAGCTAGGTAGGCGGGCTGGAAATCTGATTTAACTGGCCTTTGGAAAGATAGACATCTTTGTCATATTTTGACGTGAGAATGGATATTGGCATATCCATTGTTGCTATATTCCTCCTCCTTGGGAAACCAAAGATCTCCTATTCTTCTACTTTAAAATTGATTTTGAAAGGAAAACATCACTTACATGGCAGTGCAAGACACCCAATATACCAGTAAGGATTTGCACTACATCAGCTCTGCCTAAAACTAACTAAATTTCCTCCAGTTAAATACAAATTAGATTGTATATGCAGCTCCCCACTTCAGGTGGGGAGCCCAAAAAAATTAGCCTCAGGAGAAAATTGCTTTTTTCTGGCTTAACACATAGGCTTATTAGGATGTCAAGCAGAAGAGATAGTGGGGAAAATGCAAAATCACAGACATGACATAATATCTATCCATGTATTCACAACTAATGTCATATTTATTAACAGAAAATATGTAAAATCAGAAAAATAAGATTATTAATTTATGGACAAAGAAATTAGCAGTATGATTATATGTCCTATGTGGTAATATAACAAAAACTGTTGCAAAAACAAAACCAAGTTGTACAAAGTCTAATATACAACCTGTGCTAGTACCATTAATAATTATTTCTGACATTTTATACTGTATAGTACTCTTGACCCAAAGAATCCAAAGCACTTTACAAACTCCATGGAAAAAAGGTGGAATATTCTGATCTGGTGTAAGCTAGCGTGATTCCATGGACTCTAGTATAGTTGCGAATGGTGAATGGTTTGGTCTCTGAGCCGTTGCACAGAATAGTGGCAGTCATCCCCTTCATGGAGCAGTCTGATGATGGAAATGAACTTCTGTGGACAGCCAAACCTATTTAGCACCTTCTATAGGGCATCACGATTGCTAGTGTCAAAGGCCTTGATTAGGCTGATCAATGCCATGAACAGTTCCTGGTGTTGCTCTCTGCTCCTCTGAATCTGTCATGCCATGAAGATCATGTCAGTTGTGCCTCAGGATGGCCTGAAGCCACACTGTGATTCGGGGAGGAGTTCCTTGGCAAGAGGGAGGAGGAGGTTTAGTAGGATCCAGGCAAGGATCTTCCCTGCAATGGAGAGGAGGGCAATACCTCTGTGGTTCCCACACAAAGATTTGTCATTCATCATTTGCTCTGGTGTCAACACTCTTCTCCATTTACCTTGCTGTGATCCTGATTCTCATCCGTGACCGCCTTCCTGATGGAATCAGAATGGAGTATTGTATGAATGGCCAACTCCTCAATCTCCGACGTCTCCAAACAAAATCTAAGCTCACAAGAATTGGCATCACTGAATGACTGCATCATTCTTGTACACACAGAAGCCGACCTGCAAAGCACCCTAAATCTTTTTGCAGGTGCCTATCACCGCCTGGGTCTCTCTCTCAACACTGGGAAACCCAAGGTACTCTACCAGCCCTTACCTGCACAAACTGCTCTTCATACTCCACAAATCACCATCAGTGGAGAATATCTGTAAAATGTGGACCATTTTCCATACTGTGGCAGCCACCTCTCCCAAACA
This sequence comes from Caretta caretta, assembly GCF_965140235.1. NCBI lineage: Eukaryota > Metazoa > Chordata > Testudines > Cheloniidae > Caretta > Caretta caretta. Next base: position 31,136,064 of record NC_134216.1, read on the forward strand.
GCCAGCACTGACATAGAAATTGAATACAGGATCTGCTGTGCCGGCACATCCTTTGGAAGACTAGTCAAATGAGCCTTCAATGATAGGGATCTGCAAGCAGACATAAACCAAGATCTTGGTTTACAAGGCAGTTGTCATCTCCACCCTTCTATATGGGTGTGAGACCTGGGTAACCTAAAGACAACATCTCAAGCGGCTGGAGTGATTCCAGCAGCGCTGGCTCAGGAGGATTATCAGGATCAGCTGGGAAGACTGACATACTAACACCAGCATTCTCTCTGCAGCCAACATCAGCAGTATAGAAGCGGAGGTCATGAAACACCAACTCCCCTGGGCTGGCCACTGTGTACGTATGCCTGACACCCGCTTCCCAAAGCAAATATTCTTCTCTCAGTTAGGTCAGGGAAGAAGGGCTCGTGGAGGGCAGCAGAAAGCATTTCAAAGACATACTGAAAGTACCCCTTAAAAAGGGAAGAATCAACCCAAGAAACTGTGAGAACTTGGGACGGAACAGAACACAGTGGCGCCACACCATACACTACCCACAGCTCACTTTTAGGAGAACAGATGTGCTCATGAGACAAAAGTGACAAAGGAGGAAAGAAAGGGCATAACAGTCCAGCCAACAACTATGTCTCCTCCAAGATTACACCTGTCACTTCTGTGGGAAAATCGGCAGGGCTTGAATTGGGCTTCTCAGCCATTTAAAAATCCCACCAATGAGCCCCCTTGGTAGACATCATTCTCACATCAAGGGGTAGCCAAAGGATTATAGTTGCCTTTACATCAAGTGAGAATTTGGCCATATGGATCACTTCCCCATTACTGGAATGCAATGACTTCTGGATGGAAGACAGCACTACTTAAATAACTTGGAGTAATGCTACACATTAGCTCAGGGCAGGAAGTGGAAAAATAAATACCTTAGCCACCAGGCAGTATGGGAAAATTTAGGTAGCTGTAATGTAATTACCCAACTAGAATTTAATCAAGACACCAGGATTCACTAGTTATAACTTGATAGCCTATATTAGGCAGAAGGTCAGACTAGTTGTTCACAATTGTTCCTTCTGGCCTTTAAATTTATGAAACCAGGATTAACATTAGGATTGGCTGGCGAGGCAGCCATACTATTGTTCTAGAAATATTTGAGAGTGTTAGGAGTTAGAAAAACTTATAATAAAATCATGAAGGTAAAATATAAACCATGAAGGACAGAGGAGTGACAACACCAATGTCTTCACCAGAAGGGGCAGAGAGGGCTAAAAAAGAGACAACTAAGATTTTTTTCTTCATTTTTATATTATTCTGAATTGTCTGTGACCGTTTGGTAGACTTCACATAGACTGGAAAAGTCCACAGATACTGTGTTTCTCAGAGCATCAAGGCCTCTGTAGATACAAGGGGGCCAGATTCTAGACCCCCACTATGGAGCTTTCATGCTAGTCCAAGGGACCATGGGGGGGTGAAGCAGCTGTTGGGAAATTTCCCACAATATAGGGCTGGCATATGCTGCCTTTCTTTGCAGCAGGGGGAGGTTTTTTAGACAGGAAGAGGAGTGGCTGGAGGGCTCTACATGTCAGCACTTCTGGGATGCAAATCAACTCATAAGGATTTGGGCAGGGCTGATTCAAGTGTGATTTACAGGGCTTCTCTAACTTATGCTGGGGAATGTACCAGCCCTAAATAGGCCAAAATCTGAGGCACATAGGTGACTTAAAGCTACTTTTGCTTTCCTTCCTTCATTCCTGGGCTGTGGCTTCAGTGCTGCACAAAATCTGGTCCAAGAATGAGTGAGCAAAGCTGCCAAGTTGCCCATTATTGTGGATTTTTTTTTTTTTTTACACAATATGGGCCCATTGTGAGTAGCAAAGTAGGAAAACCTTAATCTGTCCCTTTCCTAGCCATTCGCCCAGCATTCCTGCACACTCCCCAGCATACCTAGGAATGTGTAGTCTTTGTAGAGGAGGGCCACATGAAGAGTTTCTGTGGTAGTACTGGGTGGAGAGCTAGGAATCTGCAGAAAGAGTGGCAGGAAGCTGCAAATGAGCTAGCAGTAATAGCAACAAATCTATGAGGACAACTACTTCAATGTGTTATCGCCGGCAATATAATTGTGAGCCTAGCAGTGTTGGATGTCATTGTGATGCTGAGCTGTACATGTATCTCTTCTTTTGGGATTCTTTGGATGGAAACAAAATAATACTCATTCCTTAAAGTATATCAGTCATGTCTGAAATTAGAGGAATTCGAAACTAAGCTGTTACTTTTTCCTCACATGCACAGAGCAGCCACAAACTTTTCAACTTTTAAATTGCGGGGAACAACGGAATGAGAGAGGACAAAAATAAAGCCTCCGTGAGAGCACAGTGTCTCTCCCCGGTTACTCGGTTACTGCTGCTTCAGTTTTGCATTACAAAATAGCTGCTTCTGCATATGTAGTAGAGAAATTTAAAGCTATTTTACAGAAAGGAAACATACTTATAACAACCTTACCACAACAGGTACGCACAGGATCAAATTCTGCTCCACTTCTATTTATACCTGTGCAATTCCACTGAGATCAGAATTTGGCTCTGACTTAGAGAGGCCCGAGTTTAATTGTAAAGCGGAGTGAATACTGCAAACAATTTTCTGTAAATGTTTGTTCAAATTTTTTACTGCAAAAAAATGAAAAATCTGCACCATGCACAGGAAAACACCATCCCCCTGAACATAAAGTTAGAGACATTCGAAACTAAGCACAGCAGCCCACAGCTGAATGCAGATGAGTTTGAGTTGGTGCTTGGAAAAGAGCAGCTGCAGCATCACTGCCTGCGTTGAACAGGCTCTGAATCCTTTATAAATCATGAACTGTTAGCGAGATGTATTTGTGTGTCTGCCTACTCTTGTTAATGCTGCTCCGCTCACTACTAGGGTTTTACTCTGAGCGGTACTGAGCACCCTCAGCTGAACTTCAGGGTAGGACTTTCTTTTCATGCCTACCTGTATGGGGCAATGTTGGTGCTATAGAAACAATAAATAAATGACTTCCGTGGGAGCTGACTTTACTCAGCACCTGGCAGGATTCAGTCTCTAAGCACTGCAATCAGCAGCAGGGACAGAGACGAGTTTCTCTCCGAGAAAAGTGCATGCAGAAGGTGGTATTCCCATAAAATGAAGTTTGTTTCTGGCAGGCCAAAATGTGCCCAGGCCTGATGAGAAGGTTTGCAGGCTTGAAGGTTATTTGTTTGTCAAATAACAGTAGTTCTAATCTAAAGCCTGACTGTAGACTAGATGGAGAGGTCTAATACAATAATCTGAGCAAAGGCCTGGGATTCTAATCCCAGCACTAACACTAACTCCTTCAATGGCCTTGGGTAAATCATTAAATACCTTGCCTCAGTTATCCCATTTACAGAATGGACGCTTACACACTTATATTTATGTCACAGGGTTGTTGAGCTGACTGAGCAATTCATGCTTGTAAAGCATTTGGGACATGAAGCATGGTGTGGTAGTTAATAGTCTCTGCAAAAGACCATCTTCCTGCCAAAATGCTCCACAATATCTGTGCCTTCTTGTGAATTTATTTAATGTACATTTTTCTCTCTGGCAAGGAGCACTACCCAAAAGAAAGGGCTTCTTTGGCCCTCTTGATGGACTAACCCACCTCCCCCCTGGATGTTCCTAACAGATCTGCCTTCTTGCATTGATTTACATACTCCTCTCTTTATTAAAGGGCACTAATTCCAACCTCCCAGGAGGTCCTAGCCTTACAGAGCCAGCAACTGGATGTACCAAGCAGTTATTAGAGGCAGACTGGTAGATCTTATAAAGATAAAAAACCACTATTTTTTGCTTTCCTATTTTATACCTTATCCTCATCAATGTTACTTATTTTGAAATACAGCATAAAAGAAACCCATTTAGACATAGTTGTTTTTTTTAAATGATG